>NC_041337.1:13146924-13241924 GCF_004354835.1 Perca flavescens
CTTTTTGAAACTGAGAGCTACTTTATGGGTATTGAGTCATACGAAGGGCTACCAGTTTGATACACTCTTCTGAAATAACAAATGTGCTCAGTTTGCCTTTAGTTATATATGATTATTAATGATTAATGATACTCATCTATGTGAAGACACTGATCATATTAATGATTTCTCAAAATAATTATCAACAATGACTTAACAAGGTGGGAAACAGATAATATCCATATTCAATTTTCATTTTTAGAACAGGCCTGAGGGCTACTCATGTGGTCCTTGGGGGCTCCCTGGTGCGGGCACCGTGTTGGTGACCCCTGGCATATACCACTCTCTATCATTAGACCCATGATTCGGATAATGAACCCCAAGGCTTAGTATCGGCAGTATCCTGCCTCTGAAAGAATTTATTTCAAAATACTACTTTTGGTTTAGGGCCAAAATACATTTCTGTCTGATCTGCTGCTACATTAAGAACCATTCAGGTCGTCTGGGACAGGTCTGCTTTCTGTCCCCAGAGTCAGAACTAAACATGGAGAAGCAGCATTCTGTTTTTTATGCACCACATATGTGGAACAAACTCCCAGAACACTGCAGGTCTGCTGCAACTCTAGGTTCTTTTAAATCGAGGCTGAAGACTTTTCATTTTGATGCTGCTATTTTTAAGTAATTGTTCATTTCTTACACTGCACTGTAACTTTTATTCTTGTATTTTCATACCTGTCTTTTTCGATTTTAGCTGTTTTTATAACGAATGTTTTTAATGGTTTTTATAAATAAAATAAAATGTGCTTTACAAATTAAGCTGCCTATCAATATTTTAGATATTGATCTGACCAGTCTTAGAAGTAAGAAAACTAAAATAAACTTGTTCTCTGAGAATGGATCCAGTAATGGAGTCTAAAACACAATCGTATTGGCAGTGGTCAAGGACACGCATCCTCCTGTCAGGTATTACTGTGTCAAAGAGCGAGTTAAAGAAAAATACAGATGTAACTCAGGGTTTGGATGATTCATCTGAGTGCACTACTGTACTGTATTATCCACAGAGCCTTTTCTCATTGACTGGCCTTGTTTCCATAATTTCATTAGATAATCAATATCTGTTAAATCAACATCGGTAGCTATCATTTCTAATACAAATTGGCTTACATTGTTTCTAATACATCAAATTAATAGATTCAAATATGAATTTTCCAGGAACTGGTTATCAAACAAACTGCCTGAGTGGTACGAAGTATTGGCACAAAACCAGGACACAATTAGTTTACACTGATGGATTACAGCAGAGATGCCCAAACCTTTACAACACAGAGGCTTAAAATTACACAGCATAGTGTGCTCGATGGCCACTTGTTATTCTCATTTGGATGTCCTTGCATAAGAGGTTTGGGTTAAAAGGGATGAGTTTCAATGAAATCAGAGCATAATCCTGCTGCTAATTCAATTTTGTTAACTGTTTATTATCATTGCAGCATTTTCCATCGTATCCAAAAAGGTAGAATTCATGCTGGTTGAAGTGAACTGAAACAGAGAGAGAGGTGATCTTTCTTTCATTAGCGTATATCACAGACCCACGGAAATTCCCCCTGATGACAGAAGAATCCCTTCCTCTTATGCAGCAATTTGTATTTTCTGCCCAAACAATTTTAGGTTTTGTGAGAGTTTTTTTTTGTGCCCAATGACATGGATCAAAGTGCTACATCTCATGCTACAATGAATGATCTTGAAAGGGATATCCAAATAGAGACTCATCAAAATGGGAGCTGGTGCTAGTACTCTATGGAGAAATAATTATACTCTTACGTTTACTGCAAATTAATTTGAAATATAAAAGTGTAGTCTGCTGTAAAGTAACATTACACCTCCTGTTATTCAACTCACGCCTCTTATTAATTTTTCTTTCCTGTAAAAGTGAATAAACAGTTTGTATTTCACATGCAGGGGATGGCTTTGTCACTTTTCTCTGTGTGATTGAGTTTATTTCCCCCCATACCCACGTATATAGCATAGGTCTCGAGATGACAAAAGACATCTCGTGTGAATTTTAAAGTGTCTATTCTGTGCCATTTAGCAGTTGATGGCTGCAAGTAAGCATGCATCAAAAGCTTTAAAACCAAGTCTTTATTGCCATCGTTCAACAAGCTCCTGTATGATTTCTTTATCGTAAGATAAGACACTAATGATTGTAAACGTTTGCTGCATACATCCCAGGCCCTTTATTCATGTATCAAACTGCAAACAGTACAATGTGGATAAATTGAAAGTTAAAGTAAAATAAGTTGACCTGTAATGTTATTTTGTACATTTGAAGAAGTTTTTACCTCGTTAAAATTAAGGTGAAAATTGAGTAGTGGCTTCAATTTTATGGGATTATTTCTCTTAAAAAGCTTTTATATCATTTAGATACTCCATGAATAAATCCTTATGAGGGAAGGTAAGATCAGCTCAAAATGAAATACATAATATATTTGTTATAAAATATTTGACTGTGGAGATAAACAATTAAACCCTCTTGTATACACCCATCCAATAATGTATACATTAATTAACCTCAAATGTGCATCTTAATTGAATAATTCAAGTCCTTACAGTTAAAAATTAAGGTGTAGTCACCTGTAATGGTATTGTTTACATTTTAAGGGGTTTTAAACTTTAATCCATTTTCCATTAAGGTGAAAGTTGTTCCATTAAACAATGGAAGTGTTATCCATTAAAATGTACCAATCTTAACTGAAGGCATGCAGATGACCCATTAAAATATGCGTAATAGGAAAGATTGGCACTTCATCACATTTTCCCCGCTGGAAGGGCAACTTAGAGGGCATGTTACCATATTTCATCTACCACAGGGGCATCCAAGAACACACTTTTACAAAAACAATTCAAACATGGGGGCTGATTGGCTATTTCTACATGTGCTTTATCACGTGATTACTTAAAAATTGCCTTTAAAGTTTTCTTCTAGGCTTTGCTGTAAGTAGTAGTGAGTAGTATGATTGGCTCTGTAGCCATGTCAAAGGAGAGGGAGATGTGACTCAGTTTAAGTCTTAGAAGTTTGGTGAATACAGGCAACGGGTCTCAGACAAATTCCACTGGTTATAAAAACTACCCTTCCTCTTTAATCATCTTATAAGTCACAGAAGTTCACATGAGTCAGAGTACCTAAAAATGGGGGGGTTGAGGGTTGAAGGAAGATGCATAAGTCATGCAACATTCATAGCCACCACTGGGAGGCAGTGACACACTAAATGGCTAGCACAATGTGCCTCATATGTTTGCCCAGTTTAACTTGTTTGCAATCATCACACCCACCAACTCCCCACCTCCCCATCCTCTTTACTACTGCCTCCACTGATTTGAGTATGAGATGGAGGTAAACGATGATGAAAAACAATTAGGATCTCTCTGAACAGATACCAAAGAAGAGGCCAATATCAATATGAGATCTTTATATGCAAAATCTTTCATTGTTCATTTCAGTACAAATGTTGACAGAGCATCACTGCAGTGCGTCTCAAACAGCACGATAATTAAACACTTACTTCAAACTGATATGTGACCAAATACATTGGACACTGACACACCGACGCACGCACACGCACAAGCACACACACACGCACACGCACACGCACACGCACACGCACACGCACACAAAGAGGACAAAATAATCACATCCATTCTGCAGAATTCTCTGCAGGAAAGTCATTAATGGTTTTAAATGAGGGCGAGCTGCCACATGATACAACTGATCTGTGTGTGAAATGGAATTAGGTGGCTGAGGATGACAAGTGGAATCTTTTATAGCCAATACTCATTGCTCATTGTGGCAGTTTAAATGATGCTTTGTTGTCTACTGCATGTTGGTTAACAAATAACACTGACGGCTCACATTTTCTACTTCCCATTGACATATAATCAATTAACTGATATAATCATCTATATAATCACTGGTACATAGTATTCTCATCACAAAATGGTATCTAAGAGAGTAATGGAAGGGGGAGCACGTTAGTGATCGAATCAAACATACCCACCATATTGCGTCACCAACAAGTGCACGCTAGCAAACATGCTAAATGCTAAAATGCTTAAAGACCGGTGCCGCGGTGACTTCTGCGTCCACTGAGAAACTTTTACCTTCAGTGAGGCCTTTCTGCTGTTTTTGACAATAATGCTTGACGTAACTACAGAGCATCATTCAGCTCAAAATTGTTTAAAACTTTGAGGTTATATGCTTTGATGAGGAAGTTGGACCTGGAGCTGATTGAGGAGGACTTTGCAGTGCGCGTGACATACACAAAGCCATTCAGACAGGTGGCAACATGGCATCATGACTTTGTGTAAACATACACGCCACTTTCATACAACCAAATGGCGTGTTATCTGTACGCATTTTGAGCTATTGACGTGTATGTCTACGCTGTATACAGCAGATGTAAACATACACACAACGTGGCATCTTTTTTCTTTTTTTGCTTTGATATGTTTTTTGGCTGCAGCCGCTGTGTTGTTTATAGCCAAGGCCTACATTTCAGATTATTTCATTTATGTGGCTCAATAATACTTGTTGCACCGCAGTGGTGTCCAGATCTCTTTTTATTTATTGTTGGTCAATTTAGTTTAATTGTCTCATCTCTATTCTGGTTAATTCTTGTGAAGCTTCACTGAGGAAGGTGGTTGTAGAGGCTACCCAATTGTCAATTGTGTGCACAGATTGCAAAGTGCCTTCTATAAGGAAATAATACATGGTTGATTTGGACATAGGGCTCTGTGTAAATTGAGATGTTTATGCACTTTTTGTAGCATAAATGTATTAATTTAATAGGTCTATCATATAAGATCATTATATATATATATATATATATATATATATTTTTTTTTTTTTTTTTTTTTGTAACAATCCTTCCACCTCCCCTTTCCCTACAAACTTACTTTTTACTTTTATCTAAGTACATGTTGTTGTTTTTTTAAGATAATCACACTTGAAATGGGAGAGAGACTGGGAATGACATGCAGCAAAGGGCTGCAGGTCGGAGTTTAACCAGCGCCCGCTGCGTCAAGTACTAAGCCTCTTTATATGGGCACGCGCTCTACCAGGTGAGCAAACCAGGGGCCCATCTAAGTATATCTTTACACAAGTAATATTATTTTGTGGTTGAGTAAATCATTCTAGTACTCTTTCCAGCCCTGGTCATTGCTACTTTTAGGATCACAAGGATCATAATACTGCTTCCACTGTGTATTTGTGACACACACACACACACACACACACACACACACACACACACACACACACACACACACACACACACACACACACACACACACACACACACACACACACACACACACACACACACACAGCAGAACTTCTAACAATCGATCAGAGCTGCTGACGCTCCCATTACAGTGCCTCATGTTGGTCTCTGAGCAATTAGCCTGCTTGCATCCCAGTGAGTATATATATACACAGCAGTGGCCAATCTCCCTCTCTTTTCACTTTTTTTCTCTCCTTTTATTGATTCTTTTATCTTCCATTGGACATGTTTCTTTTTCTTTTCCCTCAGTTTGATTGTCTGACACACATAACTGGAGGTGTGACAGGTTTCACAGCTCTTACACTAATACCCTTTATTTGCCTGTAAAGGGCTATTGTTGGGAAGTCGGTAATGGATGTGTGCAACTGAGGCTGTCAAGTCTTTGTCTGTGTGCATGTGTCTTGGTATGTATGTGGTGCTTGCATGCCGTTTGTGTATGTGTGTGTCACAAAGATGTTTCTTTTACAGCGCTGTCGTAAAAAATAGACATTCATTGCCCCAGAGAGAGAAGCCATTTCTGTTTCATAGGCAAAAAGGTGTCTGGAGATTACATCTATCTATCTATCTATCTATCTATCTATCTATCTATCTATCTATCTATGTTCCAATTATATTTATTCATTATAGGATAATAACTGGGTGACCATGAAACTGGATTACATCATTTCAAATATTTTTGCTCCTCCACATATGAAAATGGGGTGAACAAAATGCCCACAAACATTTGTTTACTTAAGGAATTATGAGTGTTGTCTTTGTGGGAGCAAAGGAGGAAGTTGGGTGACATTAGGTCGGATGGATGGGTTAGCTGAAACAATTAGCTGTTTAATTGATTAGTGAATCAATCTATCTACTGACAAATGAACTGCCAGAATAAAATGGTTCATTGCGAGAACCGTTTTAAGGCTGAGTTCAGTGAGTGCAAGTCATATTGTACTGTACTGTAAAACATGGTTTTTCTGTACTGTGAAGCTACAGAAAGATCTGTTTAGTAAAACCCTCGGGCTTGTGGGTAAACATGCATTCTTTAAATTATATAAAGAAGACTCAGCCTCAATCCAGCAGGAACCTTTAGTCACAATATAAATTAATGAATTGGAAAGAACCTGAGATGGACTGCATTAAAAACTTAGCACAAAGTAATCAATGCTTCTTGTTTTATTTAATTTTTTTCAACTCGCAGCCAAAACGACTAATGACATAGTCGCCATCCAGCAGTTGAGTAAACACGACTGAGGCTCCCTGCTGGCTGCTGCATGTGGTGACCTGGGAATGAAGGAGCTCAGTCGTGCTGACTCGGTGAATCTGAACACCACAGAGGCGGGCTTGTCACAGTGCCAATCATTCGATTTGTTTAGAGACACAATATGGCCATCTTGGCTGTGTGCTGGAAAAGACGCCAGGGGAGCTGATACTTGCCAGCCAACTTTCTCTTGTCGCTCTTTCTCTCTTATTTTTCACTGTGAGGCCACACTCTGCAGGGAGCGTTTGGAGAAGGAAATGTGCTTTCATGGAAGATTCAAAGCTGTGATCAAACATGCAATGTTCTCTGAAATAATTCAACATTTTGACACTTTCATTGTCTCCTGCTTGATTTATGGCTTTTAGACTCACAATATATTCATGTTGCTCTGTTTTTTCCCCCCGCAGTTCTCTAAAATACAATGTTTTTAATGGACATTATTTCACTCTTTTGATGCAAAATATCTTAATGAGAAAATGTCTCACAAATAAACCTGTTTGAGTATGTTCTGCTATGACAAATAAAAGCCATTATCATTTTAACATAATGACTGCATTAATCGCTCTGATAACAGGGTTATCATGAGCCTGATCTGTCATCCTTCTCTTCACTGCAACAATAGCAGCTAATAGCATCTGTCAGATGAATACAACGCTCATATTAATGTAGAAGGGAGAATTTAGCTCCATCAAAACATCCACACAGATAAAAGAACATTTAGCCACTCATCATTAGTAAGCATTGATTCAGAAGCAAATTGCAGATTGGGTATATGTCTGTCTTAAAAGATAAGGCTGGTGTTGATATATAGTTCTTACAGAAGATATAAATCTTTAAAAATAAGATGGAAATATAAAGTTTTATTGTTAATCGAGGCAAAGTAGTTACCTAAAACAGCTGGGCACTATGGTTTAGCAAACGCTACTCAAACAGGAGTTTTCAGCCATGGATTCATACACGTTTGGTGTGTTAGTAAGGACTTTTAAGACTGCAGGGTGGTAATTGACTCAACATTGTAAAAGAGGAACTTGTCACCCTGTACAACAGTTTGGCTCATATCACGTTTCTTAACACCTTTCACACAGCAAGCATTCCTCGTTACACACACAGTGGCACATTGTATTTAAACTAGACAATTCATCTTATTATATTTGAATGTGGACTACTTTGCCCCTCACCCTTAAAGGCTTAGGGTATGACAAGGGTATACAATATATTTTGCTAGTTACCCAGTTTGTCATATATAATAATATATCATCATACATGTATATATATACATATATAATTTTATATATATATATATATAATTTTTTTTTTCTACATTTTTACTTGTGTATCCCTTCATACCCAGGCTCTATAGAATGTTGTTTTATTAAACAAATAAACCTTTGTGATGTGATTTCCTTCAAAAACACAAACAAACAGAAACAGCCAGGGATAGTTGTGTTGAATGGCAAAACATAAAAAGAAAACAAATACAGTATGTTGCTAAAACATGAAATACAAATCTCAGAAAAGCAAAGGAGACTTTTTTTTGTTTGATTTCTTTGTTGAGGCAAAATGAAAAAATAATTGATTTTGTGATTGACTGCTCTGTGTTTCTGTAAAAATACTGTCTATATGTTGTAAAACATTTGCGTGTTACCTAATCAACAACAAGGGCAGGATGATTGTTTAGTTCGGAAGTGGTTTTTTTTGTCATTTCAGTCCTTTCTTTCATGTTCTTGCCACCTAGTCAAATTTCATCTGATGAAACTTGAAGCAAGTGCTGTGGTTGTCCACTTGGGAGGCAAACTGCGGAATCTGGGGAAGTGGGAAAATAAATAAATGTACTGAAAGTGGAGAGAAGAGACATTAAAAGTGAAAAGGTGTGTCAAGTGTGACCTAATTAGCCAGAGCAGACTTTTACCGCTTCACACTGTGAAGCACAATCGACAGAAATACACAACTGAACTACCTGTATGAATCGGTGCAGAATAACGTGCAGTTTCTCCTTTGTTCTTTAGTTTTAAAAGCCAGCTTCATCGTTAGTTACACTAATGTCAAAACTTGGGTTTTTTCCTCTCTCATACAGCTCATCATAATTTGCTTTAATTTATTTGTTTGTACTCATCTCTTGCTCATCTTTAATAGTATCATTAAAATGTCATACTCGTTCTCCTGTTGTTTTGGCACTGGGGTTGAAACTTTTCCCCTGTAATGGGCTCGCTATTGAACATTCACTGGTAATTGAACAGTAATGAACTGTTCTGTGACCTGTGGTGTGTGAGTAATTGATTCTGAAAGTGGTGTTTGTAGGCACAGTGTGTGTCTACAGTGTGAGCAGGCACTGTGTAAAAGGCAGCTGTTGTTCTGACTCCGGAGAATGTCGTTGCAGATCTGGCCTATAGATGGTGATGCTGCACTTCCTGTTGTTGAGCGGACACACCATGATCTCACTTTGCTTGGGCTTTAGGTGATTAAACCTCCCAAAACAAAGAAACAACTGTGGTCAAAAGCTGCAGGTGTCAACATAGTGTACTATAGATTACGGTTTGGTTTGTTGGGGATTATTATGTTACTATTATGTTATTATATCTTTTATTTATTTAGTTGTTAAAGTCTTCAGCCTCAGGCTGCTGCTCAATCTGTCATCATTGATCTCATACAGTGTCTCTCTCAGACTATTTCCGCGTGTGATGGTAGAATATAATTTAGTCATTAGGCATAGCCTTTCAAGCTTTGAACTTTTCAACATGTTGAAGCTGTGTGCATGCGGCTGTAATTAGACAAATATTCAGGTTTTAAGTGACTTTCCACAACCAAAAACGCAACAGCAAAAGTGTGAAGGATGGATTAAACCAGGTGTCTGTCTGCTCTAATTTAAGCCGCTAACATTAGCATGCCAGGCTAACTAGCTTGCTACCTACTGTGCAATACTATTTCCAAAGTCAAGGGGCATGCCAGTAGCTAACTGCATTATGGAGTTATAAAAGCATCCACTGTGTGGATTTTAGTGTTTAGTGAATAACTCTGTCCTGCTCTTTTATTGGTTTGAAGAAGTTTCGACTCCAGCACCTTCAGCCAAACTTGGGTTGGATAGCATTACGTCTGCCAAACTCAGCGATTATTAAAAATGTAATCGTACGACTGTGTTGCTTGTCCTAGACTGATGTTCTACATTAAGCTCTCAAACCACCTAAGGGTTATGTTTGAACGAATGACATTTCAATTACATTTTTATTTATAATATTGTACTACAAGGGCTCTCCCCCAATGCCCCTTTTATTTCCATGTCTTCTATAGATCTTCAGCTGGTAAGGATGCTGCTGTCTGCATCTTCAGCCATCTGCAGCTCCATATCTTTTTTTTATTTTTTCCTTCTAACTTTCCGTTCATAGCAGATTACCCTTTCTCTCTTTGTGTCTACATTGTTGAAAACGCAGCCATCTTGCAAATTTTCTGAGTAGGTAATCTGCCAACGATATAATTGTAAATGATATACGTACAGGGCCAGAACAGAAAGCTTTACAGGCATAGCAACAGTAACTAAGGTGGGTGGGGTTTAGCAAATGGTCAATTGCTACATCAATGCACTCCACTACTATTGTCCTTTTATACAAACATAATTTGTGTCTGTCCTACTCTCTAAATGTGCAGAGTAGGTGCTGCATTAACCTCCCATTCACCTCTCAGGCTTATCTCTTTCATTGGCCCTTCACCATAATGGCCGTAGTGAGGTTTTGCCTTGAGCACAGATGGTGAGCAACATGAAACTATGGGGACCATCCAGGCTTATGGCCAACTACTGCTCTTTGTGTGGGCAGGTAAATTGTTTGGAATGTAGTGATGTGGAATGACAACAGGCCAGACGGGACGAACACAATAATCTCTTGACGGCCGAATCATTGAATAAAGATGTTTTTTTTTGTCTCGCCTCTTGGGGAAAACAAGCAATTTCTTTACAAAGTAAAAAAAACAACTACAAAAACAAAGGTGTAATCGGCAAGAGAGGTTCTGAGTGTTTTATTCTGCAATTTGTATTGTTGTCAAGTATGTAAAAAGGGACTGAAATGGATTTTATTGCTTGTGCTTTTAGAAGTGAGGAAATTCTCCACACATTCTGCCGAGTTGAAATTATCGTGACCGTCAGTTTGTCTTCATTTTGTTCTCTCTTTGGGAACACTCAGACATACTGTAGTGCATCTGAACCCTGTTTGGATTGCCCTGTGATTGCAGCTCCACCAAGGGTAAATGGAACCACGAATAGCTACTATTCACCATCCCAGCTGACCTGAGGAAGCCAAAATAATGAGTGACAGATCAGTGCTGAAAATGAGTTTCAGGTGCAAAAGGCTTCAAAGAGGATGTGTGTGTATATATGTATGTTGTATGGCTCACAGAAAGATGAACTAAAACAGTGAGAATTTGAAGTGAAGTGAAAGTTGTTTGGGGAGAAAATCTGTTGAGCTTAATGTATAAACGGTACAGAGTAGCCAACCTCCCTAGCATTTAATGAATGCTTGACTGAGTGGAGCAATTACAGAGGATGGCTCCATTAAGCTATTTACATTTGCTCTAAGTTAGATTGCCTCTAATTTGCTCTAAAGCTTGAGAGAAATAAAGGCATTGTTATTTTGAAATAGGCCAGCTGCATGCAGATGTACAGAAACTATTAAAATCTCTGTGGTGTCAACATGTTGGCTGGACTGTACTGTACGTCACTCGGACAATAGGCTGTTAATGGTTGACCCGGCTCATATACTGTAGTATAGTTCGCATGGCAACAGTTGAACCCCAAAAAGCTTTATTCTCCTAAATAAAGCTAATATAAAGCTTTAATTATGTTAGGGAACAGTAAAGCATACTTATAGATCTAGCTGTGAACAGTTTTTCAGATATTTTCTTGTTTAAGAAATAGCTGCAAGGAGAACTGTTGATGGCGAGGTTTTTGGATAATCCTCAGTAATCAGGGTGTAGCTTTTAAAAAGTTGAGTTTTTCAAATCACCTCCATTTTGAGGTCATAGCAGAAGGTTCAGCAGCAAACCTCAGTACATAAAACTAAAACTATCTGCATAAGAGTTAGAAAATGTTTTTTGGGGGGGATTTGGGTAAACTAGGGGTAGAAAGAAATATGAATACAGTGTGCGGATGCGCACAGATAATGCATCCTGAACAGGTGTAAAAAAGAAATCCGGATTTTTTGCAGTAATGTGGCACAGTCAGATTGAAATTTAGTTTGCATTCCTTTCTATTATATGTGGAACAGAGCAACATTTGACAGACACATTTGTTTCCGGACACCAATTACCTCACCTCCTTCACTTTGTGCAGGAAATACAAAATCACAAGGCTCTCCAGTGTTCAGCCAGAAAACAGAGGAAACATTGTTTGTTTATGTTAAGAATGGATGCAGATTATAGTGAGTGCAAGGACTGTGAAAAGAGGTTAAAGATAGTAAAATGTTCGATAAAGCGCTGTATGAATAACTTTGTTGATCCCTCAGTCTATTTGGGCCAATACATTTTATTTTTCTATTTTCAGTATTGGTTTCCATCTGGACCTTTTCACTTTTTCTTTTTTAAGGTGGGTTTAAAATTAAACCTTTTTAAACATTTTATTATTTGATTAATTGAAGTACATGGTTAAAATATATGATTTTGTCAGCATGTAAGCTTATTGATATTTGTATAAGGAGTAAAAATAGCAGCAAAAAACAAGTTAATTCAGTTAATAAAGCAGACTAGACAATTTTTAACAACACAGACTTCTTTACAATCCGAATACACATCCGATGCTATGGAAGCCCTGAAAGGCATGGTGAATGTTTTTCACGTAGGAGATACTATTTATGGCCAAAACCGAAGTTTAACTTGTACCTAGGAGAAACTCTTGTACGTACGTTTTTCACCTTGCCTTTCAGGGCTTTCATAGATTAAACGGATACAGACACAAATAGGGTAAACTGACCTAAGATTTTGGGATAAAGCAGTAGGGACAAAATATTTACTTTTTCAGTTGAAACATTTAAAAATGTTTTTAAAATGACTCAGATATGTGATAAAAAAAAATTGTGCCTTCACGCTGCTGCACCACCTGCAGTCTTTCACTACTAGCCGTCCTCTTGAAGTAATCCTCCTAATTCTGTGATTCTCTTTTCACTGCTTCACTCCAACTTTGTGTTAAGGCAACTGAAGTTAGAGATATGAATACTTGTCAGAACATATAATGTAATGAGGTGACAGGGGTTGATCTGATTTAATTACTCTGTGTAGGAAGTATAGAAATGCTAACAATATGTCCGGACACAGTTAGTTACATCCCACTCAGTCCCTCATAACCTCGCTTATATGATCCCATCAAGAATGACTACAAAGCCCTGTCACGTTAAACAGTCTGAAAATCAACTTTTTTCCAAAGGCAGCATATTCACAACTCTCAGCTAGGTGTAAAATATTTTTTCTTTGAAGTTCCATTATCTATTGTTATACTTTATTCATATTTTTAAAACAACTGCAAAATACTGCTCAATAGTATAACATCTTAAAACGCGTTCTGAGCTGTTTGATGTATGCTGCAAACAAAAAGGCCGTCTCTGTATCCCACATGGGCAGAGATGGCCAAATTTATTCAGTGCTCAGCAGAGGTGATTAAAATCACTTGAGTCCTGAGAATCACTGCTTATGCCTCTTTTAGCCTAAAGTTCAGCCAAGAAAATGATCTACCTGAGTTTTTTTCTATCCCTCTTTCCTTGACTTATGCACGTAGGTTTGTTTCTCTTCTGCTTCTCTTTAATCTCTTAGGTACTCCCTTGTTTCTCGCCAAATTTCTCATTTATTCTTTACCTCCTTTACCATTAGGGAGAGACGCATCAGACTGCACAGACTTTAAACCATTGCCAGTGGAAGGAGGGTATGGAAGCAGACGGAGGAGGGTGCATTAAAGACTTTAGAAGTGCTTGGGATAAATAATCATATTTCTATGCACCCACAGTGCTGGAAAAGCACCATCTGGGACAGGCCATGGATTTGCATTACAATATAAATGGGAAGTTGCTGGAGCTGAAAGGGTGATGTGAAGTCATTCAGCCAGCCCCCTCACTCTCTGACAGGTCGCATCTCCCTCCCCGCACCAGGCAGCAGGCAGGCGCAAGGCACTTTGTTGGCGCACGGTACGCTGGCGTACTTTTGTCGCTCGACTGCCCCCTCCCCCTCAACCTCGTCTTTTTTTAACATGCAAGCTCATCTTTTTTCAAATGCCACATCTCCACACACATGGAGCAGCCCGATAGCGTATGCACCAGTGGCTTCTCTTTCAGATGTGATCTTCAGTGAACCCTCAGAGCTCTGTTCATATACGAGTAGGTGCAAAGGAGACAAGGAGACAAGCAAAGAGGAGGTGGTGCTGGTGGCATATATAGGTACATAAAAATACTGCTATGTATTCTGCTATACACATAACCTGGCTCACTTTAAATGTGCCCACTCAGCTCAAACACATTATGGAACTTGTTTGTTTATTAAAAAAGAATATTCGACTCCTCATCTTGCACCGAAACACGCAAATGCATTTTCACAAATTAGCTTTTGATAAGCTAAAGGGCACAGGTGATTTATGCTTGTTTTATTGCAGTTTGTATTATTTTGCACTTTTTAAGCCCTCAGTTCATTTCCATTTAGAAAAAGTCTTTACCTGACTGAGCCTCACAGGTTCTGTATAGTCTGAGTCTGACAGTTTACAAACAGATTTTGAATACTTCATGGAAGTTGGCACCACTTTGCATGACGGAGCAATGTTGGCAGCAGAGAGCTGTGGATAGGCATTGTGTTCAAATGACTGGTTCTGCTGTAGCCTGACTCTGAGAACGCGCTGAGCCTGCTGTGATAGTCTCTAAGTGGTATACTGTGTTTACCGGTGCCCCATAAGAGCCCTAACCAAGTAATTACGTTTATAGGATGAGCTTGTTGATTTTGACACATTACGATTGTTCAGTTTTTCCCATAGTGATTGTTTCTTTTGCTTGTCTGATCCAATATTCAAGCAATATGATATAGACACGAGCCCTTCTCATGAAACTTTAAACATCACACTCGCTTTAGCACACATTTTGACAATGTACAAGACCCTTCTGTTTCTCTCTTATGTATTCATATTAGCACATCCCTCACCAGCTTCCACAATATAAATATGCATGCAAAACTACATGACATGAAGGGAAGAACATAATGTCAATATCTTTTTACTCCTCAAGCTCAAGACAAGTCACACGAAATATGCATAAAGTGTTGTGACTAAATAAAACTAAGAGTGGCAAGGCATAGATTAGAAGGAGAATTCATAAAGAATTAGGGAAAGACACCTGCGGTGTTTAGAGAATCCGACTGCACTTACACACGGCTACGTAATTATGCAATGTTTTTGTCGGGGTCTGCTCTGGTAAAACTACACTGTTCCAAAGGTGGACTACAGAAAGCGCATCTGGATACTTCACCCTGTCCGTTCTCACCACGTTGTTTCATGCAGGCTCTATAAACGTGAACAACCCGGGGGAAAATACAAAGTACATTTGTTGTTGTTGTTGTTGTTGTTGTTATTATTATTAGATGTGTTGCAATGTCTCACAGAAAATAAAATCTACACAAGGTGCGTACAGGATTATGGCCAGCACTCCTCCACACTTTAATATTCTGATTATGAATGGCTAAATGGTGATGTGTCACTTTAAATTATGCTTAAATTATGGGACGGCATTATTGCCTTTCCTTTCGTAAAGTACGGTCCAGTGTATCCTGTGCTAAAGGAGATGACAAAGGAAGCATTGAAGCTAGAGCTGGACAATATATTGATATTATATCAAAATCGTGATAAGAGAGTAGATATCGTCTTAGATTTTGGATATCGTAATATCGTAATATGTGTTTTCCTGTCTTTTCCTGGTTTTAAAGGCTGCATTACAGTAAAGGGATGTACTTTTCTGAACTTACCAGACTGTTCTAGCTGTTCTATTATTTGCCTTTACCCACTTAGTCATTATATCCACATTACTGATGATTATTTATCAAAAATCTCATTGTTTTGTGAAAGCACCAATAGTCAACACTACAATATCGTTGCGGTATCGATATCAAGGTATTTGGTTAAAGGTATCGTGATTTTTGATTTTCTCCATATTGCCCAGCCCTAATTGAAGCACCTTTTCTTATTACTTAGACAATTCGAACAGCTCTTAACATGGCTTTCCATTAACTACTTCCAGGTCATTTCACATCATTAGGAACCTTCCTAAGCAAAAAGGACTATTCGACCGCAGCCTAGATCTCTTTACCTGTTTGCCTCCTGTTGGTTTTAGTGCCATGAGGAAGAAGGTGGTTGCGTAATTGTAAATTACACCACAAAAAGTGACACATAGAGGTGATATGAATAAATACAAAGTCAATAAGTAGACAAAAATGGCGAAACAGTAATGTGAGACAGTAATGTTTGGATTTCCTCCAGGTGGTGAATAATTTTAAAAATGGAGGAAAAACTTTGTGGATTTCTTGAGTTGTATGACTTTACCTCGCAAATGTAGCAAATAAGAACAGGAGCAAACGTATAAAACAACATTTTATTCTTTTGTTTATGATTACAGTTGATTGAATTTAATTTTTCTTTTGTGTAAGCCCCTATGGCTTTTTTCCTCTACTGCATGTATCCATTAAGTTTGACTGCTTCATATCTTTTTTAACACAAAGTCTTAACTGTGCAAACAAATAAGAACTGGTTCTGTTTCAATATACATTTGAATATCTTACCTTTTACTTATGAAGTCAGGTAAAACATTTGTTTGTAATTGCTTGCTGGGACTCTGCATGGCTGAAACAACAAGTATACCTACAGTACCATGGATATTGGCATCTGATTCAATGTAATAAAGCAGGCATAGACAGACTAACCCCTCTCTTAAAGCACATATTTTCACACCCCAAAATCAATGGGCCTCATTCACCAAACGTTCTTATGAAGAAATTGGTTCTTATACCCCACTTACACAGTTTTCATGAAGATTCTGGCATTCACCGATGTTTTCTTATTTGGGATTTGTTCTTAGGTAAGAACAGAATCTACACACACTCAAGAGCACTCTTACGCACTATTTAGAGCTGATATGTTTGAGCAAAATAAGTAGTAAAACCATTTCCCTCAGTTCTAATTTAAAATGTAATATGTATCTCATTTATAATTTTGGAACTAATTATTTTCATTATTTTACACATAATTATAGGTTTGTTTGTTTTAATAGATACAAACAAAATTACACTTCTGCTAATTTGTAAAGCACTTTGAATTCCCATTGTGAATGAAAAGTGCTAGGCCTATATACAGTAAATAAACTTGCCTTGCTTTGCCTTCAATTCTAATCAATAATGTTAAAGGGGAACCTTGCCATCCAATAATAGGTGATTGATCACGCTATTTATACGCCCAAAGTATACATATTTCTGCAGACTAGGACTACACCACACAATGGCGTATTTACTGCTGCTGCGGTGGCCAGAATCTGTCTTCTAGATTTCAGATCAAACCATTTATTTTTTTACTTCATCAGTTCTGCGCCCTTCTCCGGATACAGCATTCACTGCATGAGTAATTTCATTCCATGCATCGGTTTTATTTGCTGCTTATATCCACTGCTGACGCTACTAAATATGTCTTGTTTTTCACTAACTTCTTGCGGAAGTTAGTTTTTCTTTCTTTTAGAGTCGAGGCCTTCACTGTCTTTACCTCGTCTTTTCAACATTTCTCTTGTGTGCTGTGTCACAGTGTGCACATGGCCCTGCCATTTCATGCCCTTTTATAGGAATTAACGGGGCGTTTACCTATGCTAAATAGGAGCAACGGGCACGACCTTTCAAGTTACGAAGGCATTAGGATTCATCACTCTAAGAACACACCTGCGAACAACTCTGCTGTTTGAGAACACGTCATGAATCAGACGTAGACTTTTCTTAGGAACTTTCTTAAGAACAAATTTAAGAAAAAACTTAGGAAGATATTGGTGAATAAGGCCCAATGTCCTCAACTTGTGATTTAGCCGAAAAAAAAATCCTCCTTTTTAATATACACTTTATGATCCTCACCATGTTTCTTTAAGGAAACTGAAAAGGACAGCATTTCCCAGCTTTAATGAAACTGAATAATGGAGTACTGGGCTCAGGTACAGAGGTGACGACGGTGACTTTTTCCAATTTATCGGCTTTGTCTGTCTCCAGCTGTGCAGACCTTTCAGTCGATTGTCCCATTGTTTTCTGCTGTGAATTGCACAAAGTTCTCCCATCTAAAAAAAAAGTAAAAGAAAAAGAGACTGGATAATAGCAGCCTTTGTTGGATGTGGCTTTGAAATATCACATATTAATGGATGCCATTTTAGAAGTGCAGTTGCTGTTAAGTTTGAATAAAATGTGATAAACCTTGCATGAAGAGATAATACTCATTAAAACACATCCGCTCTACACTGAAGGGGTAATGCATGCATTCAGCGTTCTACCAAAAGGAAAAAGAAAATTGCAAGAATGGGAAACACAATCAGAATGAAAGCACAATTATTGTTTCAGCTTTCAGAACATTAAAAGAATAGATCCACCTTGCTCTGTCTTCTTTCTTCTCTTGTTCATTTTCCATAATGTCTGCACTGATTGTAGAATTGCTGACAACTCGGGCTGCTTGAGTTTTTTTTTTTTTTACCCTCCTTCTCTCTAAGGTAGCAGTTTTTTTAAACATTAAGCAGGAGATTCAAACACCTCACATTCATTTTGGAATTATTTGTGCCTGATCAGAAGCATGAAACAAGCAAAAATCACAGATAGCACATGCAATGGCTGTAAAGCAAGCTGTTGTTTGAACTGTTGTGTGTATGTTGGTGTGTATTTGTGTGAGCAGAGTCAGAAAATTCCTGAGCATCAACAGAACCAGTGCTGGAATAAAAATAAGATTAAAATACTTAAAAATACACACCCTATAGCTATTGTATCTAGATAGACCCACTAGACCGCTACTGGACATTATCAAACATGGGTAACGTCCAAACATTCCACAGATTCATAAGCAGAGAAGATATAACGTTTCCAGTATCCTGAAGTTTCCATTCTATTCTTTTGGCTTCCCCAAAGTTTTCATGTTAATCTGGACCACTGCTCTTTACTGAGCTTGGGATTTTGTGTCAGCTCAGCTGATGCTATTCTCAGAACTGTATTAATTGATCGCTCGCTCTTTGATTTGCCTCATTTAAAAGGTCTTTGGTTAATTTAATGGATCGCAGAGTGAGCTTTTCAAAGTACTGCTGGGTATAAAAATTACAGACTGTAATCATACATCATTAATCTAAAAATACTTCTTAACAGGAGTTGTTTTTCCTTAACTTGGTTCTGCTCCAGGGTGACTTTATGCACACATTACCAGTAGACTAGCGGTCAAACAAAGTAAAAATGGTGTCATTTTTGTCATTGCTGAGACCTCTGCATCACATTACAGGTCCTGAATCCTCCTGGACTGACTCAGCCCAGATGCCTCTCATTGTCCTGATTACTCCTCAGCTGCTCCCAATTGCTTCAGTTTATTTCAGCCTAATGCTGCATTCACACAAGGTCAGCAGAATGGGAACAACAGGAAAATCTACTGATATTCCTACCCGTGAGAGTTCAAGCGTTATTCCAAGATGGTTTCTCCCACTCTATTTAAAAATGTTTAATCATATTAAATTAGTTACTTTTGTTGCTACGCAACTTGTAACGATTCAGTCTGACATTTTGGGAAATGTGCTTATCGCTGAGGGTTGGATGTTTTCATCTAGCTGGCAGCAAAAAAGCATATTTATGAAATCTTGAACTATTCCTTTAATAGTGAAAGTTTGTCAGAAGCCCTATTTGCACAGGACTGGCATTACCTGAGGATCTCTAGTAAATTGTAATACTTACAGAGGTCATCTGTAATCTTAATCCCATGCAAATGTCTGTAATGTTTAAGTAAAAATTCCACTGCAAATTACCTACCATATTTCGGCAAACACAGAGGTCACGTGGCAATATTAGTCCTGAGCGAATCAGCATCTCTGTGATTTGGGGTTGTATTGGCCGCGTTGGCAATTATGAATGTAACTTTTGACAGAGCCTTGACATCATATGTGGGGGATAAGTAAAATTGAGTAGAATACAGGCTACACTTATCTTGTGTGAATGAAACGAAACACGGACGTGGGGGGGGGGGATTTCTAAATCACATGAGGTCCACTGGTAATAAGCTTAAGAGTTAGGAAAAGGGCTAGTTTGTTGACACTCCTGTGGCTTTTTTCAACAAATGGGAAATCTTGCAGGTTTCTGGAATTTCTGATATCTCAGACTCAGGATTGCAACTTGGAGGCAGACGTGAACATTTTTTTTCCACTCTGCTGCTCGTAATAACAAACTGAACGTTATGATGTGAACTCTGCGTTGGTCCCCTCTCACTTTGTCAGGTCATCAAGTTTCATTTCCGTTCTCGGCTGGCAAGCAGAATCTTTCTGATCACCTGCAAGTTTTTTTTTGATAACCTTCATGTTAATCCTGTAAAGTGCTGTGTCTCCTCAGTCTTTCACCTGCAGCCTGTACATTCACTGGTGTGTTTCTGTTTCCTTCGGTCTCTCACCTGCTGCCAGCCAGCACCTTCACCCTTGGTTTTCATTAAAACGGTACATAAATGAGACAAAGGCATAATTCCCAGCCGCACAGTAAGATGACAGTAGTGGTATTACAGTAATACAGCATTAACAACTCATAACTGTGACTTCATAAATGGGCACTTCCAGGGGGGAGAATTTATTACTTCCTTACTGTATATATTTGCTGCTCGCCTAGCGAAAAAGTTACTCACCACTTTTGTGTTTAAACTTCATTGTGGTAATTGTGGTAAACTTCACAATATCAATCGTTTTACAAAAACACACACCAATTACTTTCATGTTCAAATGGAAATGCGGAGTGATTGGTTTTCAGTAATTAAATAATTTCTCCGCTTTGAAGTTCGTTTTCGTTGTGAGGATGCAGGCCGAAGAGTATTTTAGAGTTTAAGAGTAAGGCAGCTGTGGAATAAATAATACTTTCAAAAAGTAAAAAAAAAAAAAAAGAGCAGTGCCCAAAGCTGTGCTCTGTCTGTAGAAGTAAAGTGGAATTGCTGAGATGGACAGTGTGCCTGTGTGTGTGTGTGTGTGTGTGTGTGTGTGTGTGTGTGTGTGTGTGTGTGTGTGTGTGTGTGTGTGTGTGTGTGTGTGTGTGAGACTGCACTCATAAATCAATGTCGTGTTTTATTTAGAGACATGGCCAGTTCTCCCCCAGTAAACCCCCACTAGTCCCCGGGTAAAGACAGCACACATGAACAACACCAGCCATGGCTTTTGTTATCAGCCGAAGCATCACAGGAGCCCCTACAATTTCCTTTTCCCCCCTTCTCTTCATTCTCTTACTCTTCTACCTTTCATTTAGAATGCAGCATCCTGTTCTATTACCGTCAGCTGTGACATTTACTCACTCTTTTATGATGAATTCATAAAATCGTGACAATGATAGCACACTGAGAGTGCTTTATGGAAACTCATTATAGAGTATCTATCTCTGCCTGTCTGTCTCTTCCACCCTCTCTCTTTCACACAGACATACAGTATACACACTTTCTGTCTTTCCACTGAACATAAAAACAACAGAAGCGGCACGCTGATGTGAAAAGTTTGGCTGTGAGCTCTCTGTGGAGTGTTCTGATAAGGCTATCAACGCTTGACTGGCTGTTACACTTGGTGAGGCTGCAGTCGTTTTTCTCTGAAATCCTTTTTCAGATCACTCAGACGGTCTCTTTGCCACATTAGGCTGAATGTTGTTTGTTAAAGGAGAAAATAGGCTCCAATGATACAGACTTTCAAAGTAATATTCAAGATGTTTTATATTTTAAGTGAGCAATGACCATCTCTCAGAAACGTTAGTCATGCTGCTGTGACAAATACCAAGGTGAGTAGTACTGTCACATTTTGTTGTTACGGTGTATGTACTTCAGCTTATCTCCACTGCCATATTTCTTTTTTACTTTGATAGAAACTTTGCTATGCCATTGTTTGCCATGTCTTTTCTCTGGGAGAATTTAATTTTGCAAGAATGTCATGCATTTACAGAACGTGTCACGCTGAAGACGCCATTCTTTCGACAGGAAATTAGAAAATCCTCACAGGTCGGGACAACATCATCTAATCTAACAAAAGCACAACATTCAGCACAGCTCTGAGAAATCCTCCTGCCTCTCTTAGTTTCCACTGTGCGCCGAGGACACAGCAATACCAGCCTTCATCCAGCAGCATAATGTTTTCTCTCGCTTCTTACATCATCACCTGAAACCTTAAGTAACCTCAGTGACCATCCCCATGATTCCTCACAACCACCACAACCCCTCCAGGTTTGCCTGTACCAACTATATTACCATGCTCTCTGGTTTGATGAGAAAACTTCATGCGTCCAATATAACCCAGAGGCTGAGTTTCCATTACCGACCTAGCCGTGACTCAAAACTGCATGCTTTGCTGAGGTAGTTCTGAGCTCTCACTTTTGTCGGAGCAGAGGCAGATAAGACCCCGTAGCTCCAGGTGAGCTCACCAGCAGCAAGATGTACATCATCAGAGGGTGGCAACACTTAAACACTTTAACACATTTAAAAATAGCTGTGCAGAAGTTGCACAAACATGTGACATACTCGCGTATACACACGCTGTCTCCTTGAAATTACATTTATATACTACTTTTTTGTTTTGCCATGTATGCTTTAAGGGGAAACGTAATTGCTGCTTGGATTATGTTCACTCCTAGTGTTTTTTTCTAGCGTAGGGAGTGCATTTTTGTCCTCCACTTTATTTCTATGGGTGACGTCAAGCGACTTTAATGCGACTGCAAAGCATCCCGGGAAGGCGGCGCTGCATTTGAAAAAGTGCTGCGCGTCCAACAAGCTGGCCGATGCCCATCTTTATGCAAATGAATCCGTTGAACGCAACGCGACTATCCAAAAGAAGTAGGCAGAAATCTTTCAAACTGACCTTTGTCGATCTGAAATGAAGACGGATTCAGCAACTGTATGGCCTATTTCTCGCTTAAAATGTTTTCAGAAACACGTTTCGGTGAACGATTTTTGTAAAATACGAGATCGTATTCTCAATGAGCCACGATGATGTTTTTTTTGAAATTCGGGAGTAGCCAGACCCACGTGACGCGTTTGTCCAATCAGCTGCCGATCAAGGGCATGGAGCATGAACCATGGATGTATTACGTCGCGACACCACACTTCAGTTGTGTTGCCAAAGTGGATCTGTACGGTAAGAATCTGCCGCCACGCTAGATGCTCTGCGAGGCTAGACTCAGCAGTGCTTTAAGCTAAATGCTAATGTCAGCATGCTAACATGCTGATGTTTAGCAGGTATCATTTTTTACCGTGTTCACCATCATAGTTTGGCGTGTTAGCATGCATACATTTGCTAAATTTAGCAGTAAAAATGTAAGTGGCCTACAGTTTATAGTTTAGGCTAACTGGAATTAGTTTTACAGATATTTGGTCATAAACCAAAGTATTGGACAGATTAAAACTTTGACTTGATGATGAAAAATTAAGGGATCACAAACGTTATTACAATACTCCCGGTGGGAGTACCAAATTTCATCCCATTCTATTCAATGTTGTTGAGATATTTTAGACCGAACCTAAGTGGTGGACTGGCCGACGCGCTAACATTGCCATTCTTTGAGCCACACCGTATGTATGACTAAATTTGTCTCATTCTTTAGTTGCTTTGAGCGAATATTGCATTGGAAGAGCAGATTGTAGACAAAACAAATGAGAATGTCAGTAAATGTTTTGCAGATATGTCTATCAACATTTTGTGCCTAGGCAGATAATGTTATCAACAATGTTTCCTCAATATGTTGTTTGAAAACATAATTGACAGACATGGTTACCTTATAATCCTCTAAAAGATGACAATACTTATATTGCTAATAATAACTTAACTTATGATGCTCTTAAATTTAAGCTGCAGGAAAATTAATAGGCAGGACTAGACATAAAAACCAACAAACAGAAAGTCCCTAGGTTAGGTACTTATTCACAGGAAATGACGTTCTTAGTTAGAGATTTATAGGGTAGAGCCCAGCGTCTTTGGTACCCTCAGGTGGTCAAGTAGTTTGTTGCACAGTTGGAGCGAAGCTACAGGAAGTACGTTCCCCAGTGATACAGATCTAAAGCCCTGGGGGTTGGAGCAGCAGGATGTTGTCTGACGTGAGTTTGTGGGGTTCGAAGTTTTATGCGGGAAGGTTGGTTTTTCTGCGTATGCACAAAAAAGTCAAGACACCACATTTGAATTCTGTCCTGAAAGGAGACCGAAAGCCAGCGCAGTGATGTGGGAGAATTTACATGTTCTTGTCACTGATCTGGATGTACTGGAGACTTCTGCAAGACAACCTTTATCGCCTGAAGAGGATTAAAGACCTGGGCCTGTTTCTCTGACTCTTTTGGAAGGGGACACAGCTCTAACATGCTCATAAGATGGTTGAAGGGTGCTTTCAAGAGTTATATCACGTGGCTGTCAAAATGCTTGTGGTTGATCAATAAAGAAAACTGGTTCTGAATGGTTCCATCATGCTCCATCAGGAGTTCACTCATGACACAGTATGAAGATTTTTGGCTGTGCCTGTGTCAGTTAGAACCTCTCAAATAGGTTTCTAAAAGTGTTCTACAACTTGGTAGAAAGTATTTTTGAGCTTCTCGGGCAAAGGTTGGCGTAAAGGAGAACTCCAGCCAATTTTGACATTTATCTTGATTGCTATAAATATGTTTTTTACATGCCAGACAAAGCTCCTGTTTGCATGTGTTTTTCTCTTGTTCTTTCTCTTGCTCACTCTGTTTTCTCTCCAGGTGATTGAGATGATTGCTTTCCACCTGTGTTTGGAGTTGACCAATCAGCATGCGAGGTGGCAGTCAATAAAAGGACTCCTGAGAAGCAGGTGCTCTCTTTTGCTCTGCACGGCTGGCTGGTTGCCAGTTTCCCTGTCTGTTATGCTTTTATGTCGTTAAGTTTTGTGAGGTGGATGCTGAAGACCTTATGAAAGTTGGGGTACCCCGTACATTTTGCACGCAGTTGATCATTGTATAGATACACCAGGCTTAGTGGTTGTTGCCGCCTGTGTAATGTTCTCTTTATCTTTTTGTAGAGAAGCATGTTCGGTATTTGGTTTGATTTGTTTTGCTTGTAGAGCTAGTGGTGAGCTAGGCCCCGTTTTGTTATATTGATTTCATTTGTTTGGCACAACCTCCAGGTCCCATCCTCCACCCTCCTGTTTCACTTTTACACTGACTCTGTCACATTTTATTGATTGTCGTGTTACTGTCCCTCAATCCATCAGAGGGGTTGTAACAATGCTAATACAGTCGATAGAAAAAAACGAGCTGAATCAGTGCTAGTAACACGGAGCTGCTGCAGCTACGTGTAGAGCTCCAACTTAGCTAAAACGGCAGTTGTGGGGGCATGATCTAAAGAGTGCCTTTGTGCCTCTTAACAGACACACAATACAATTCTCGTGTCTGCAACATGAACAAGGCCCTTACGTGACAACAAGATGCGTTTTCAACTCCGACATACTGCTAGTAGCATCGCTGCATTTCAAGTGTTTCATGCGGTAACTTAGCCTGCGTACTTCGGAAGTATCGAAAGCAGAACCTGGTATCCCTGTCGCTGTGTCACGAGCCAAGGGATTGTTGTAGCAACCAGTGTAATAACTTAGATTTATATAGCGCATTTCATGAAACCCACGGAAGTTTTACACAAGTACAGGGGGACAAAGGAAAATGGTAGGCCAACACAAACGCGGACTAAAACGTCCGTGCTAAATGGAAGGGGGACGTATTTTATTGTCTCCTGACGTACAACCACATCACACATTGTAAAGTTATTTTATGAATGAAATAGACATATTGCATACCTGATGGTCAATCCCGGTTAGCTTTTAGTGATTTGTTTAATTTCCTTCTTTTCTGTGATGGTCCTGCCCCAGTAGGCTATCAGACATAACTACAACCGATAACTTCTAAAATAAAATTAGAATACACTTAGGGCTATAATACCTCCTGTTACCTTTTCCTGCATACTCCCTAACACCGGCATTGTTACAGGTCATTTATGATCATCAGATGAAAGATTTTAGAAACCCTAAAAAGTTACATATAGTCACTTTAAGATGAGGGCTGCAGAAAGAGTTTGAAAGGATTGAAGACTTGAACAATCAGTGGAATGAGAGGAGAAATTCAATTGGAAGATGTTGGATCTGGGGCAGAATTTGATGTTCAAGCCCTCTAGAGCATTTGTGACAGGAGGAAATAAGGTGATGTTATGATAAAGCAACAAAGCACATGAAAGAAGTAGGTTGAGTTGGATGGGATAGGTCAACAAAACATCGGCCTGGAGACAGGAGACTGCTTTTCGTTTCCTGTTTCGACCCGGCAGTCAACCTAACATATTTCCCAAAAGTGATTTGTGTTGGTTTTGAAAGGCACATGCAAATGACCTCAACCTATCGGTAGGGGCATCAGATCAGAAAATGCTTCTATGTGTAGTTCTAGAGGCCAGGGACAAACAACGTATGTGTAGTTTAATGTGGGGGACTTGTTTTAATCATGCTTCAGTTTCTACAAGCAGATTTTGTATTGCAAGATATTTTTAGTATTATATAATGGTAATTTCTAGGAAACAGGGTTGATAGAACACACTATACTAAACGAGAAATTTGCTATCTCAAAGATGAATAAAAGTAAATCATGGTAATTCTGGCTTTTTGCTCCATGATTTGTATGCATAATGTTACTTTTAAAATTGGGTTTAAGACTGAGCGGATGTTGACTTTTTTTCTATAAACTCACTCTGCATTTTTTTTAAAGGCTGGAGTATATTTGAAATTTCCATGTAAGGTAACACTCCAAGTTGTAATACTCTTGTGTGTGTGTGTGTGTGTGTGTGTGTGTGTGTGTGTGTGTGTGTGTGTGTGTGTGTGTGTGTGTGTGTGTGTGTGTGTGTGTGTGTGTGTGTGTGTGAAAAAGACACACACAAAACAGGCATGAAGTGATGTGCACTGACACACACATGCCCATACACATGCACATCCAGCCAGAAAGACAAAGCCCATAAATAGTAGCACTTGAAAGAGTGAAGAGATAGCAGGGAAAAAGTATTTCTGAAAGTGGTTTCTGGGCGTATTTGTGTGGGTGTGATGGGATGGCAGGTGCTATGTCTGATTAAAGTAGACCTAAACAACACAGGTATAGCAGCCTCAGCGCAGGAGCCAGTACAGAATTAAGTGGGATTAGAGACATTTTAAGGAAATTCAGGAAATGATTTCTAATCCCTTTCTGCCACAGATGATTTTGATTCAAAGAAAAAACAACTTGTGTCATTCAGACAAGGACAAGTTGATATATGTAAATTTTTCTAATGCAACCATTAGAACTCATTATTCCCATGTCTCTTACACATTCTAAATAATGGAAATGGTACAGAAATTATTTTTCAATGTCTGACATGGATCTCAGTAAATGAACACGCATATACTACAGCCTTGCTACGGCTGGATGAAATAGAGCCAGGAGAGTGAAAAGAGGGCAATTTTCTGCCTGTGGTGTATAGAACAGAAAGTTCTGCTGTGGTTCCAGTTTTTGTCATTTTCCAATGACACCAGAAGTAAGCGCAAAGTGTCAGATGGAAATGACACCAGAGCTGCACACACTGGGGAACCTATCTTGTCTGTAATGGAGGAAGATTGAGCAGATACGAAAGGTGGGAGATTGGGAAATGAATGCCTTGTGAGCAGATACATTGTACTGACCAGTCTTCATCATCAGGACTCCTTGACTATTTAATTTATTGGTCCGTCTGTTTTTTTCTTTGTCTGCCTGTCTCTTGTTCCCGTGTTCATTTACTGGCATTAAACTTATTTTTCGCCTTTCTTAAGCAAAGACAAATAGAAAAAGGCAAGGCACAGGGACCAGGATTATAAATGATTTTCAAAACATGAAGTAGACCTTAATATACAGTAAGGGACCTCTGTGTTTAAAGAGTCTCAGCAGGCAGGTAACCCCCTGGATGTGCAAAGACACATTTCTCATCCAAAGCATTTTAGAAATTAGTAAATAGTGTAAGGATTAGGAACTTGTATGATGATTGTGTTATGTGCGTGTGTGTCTGCACACTTCTCTCTAGGTTTTTTGAGTCTCTAGTCAACAACAGTACAGCAGTTCATTTATGATCAACAGCTTTTTGCCATCTAATAATGATAATTCACTACACACACACATATATATATATATATATATATATATATATATATATATATATATATATATATATATATAGCGCCTTATCATAGACACTCAAAGCGCTTTGGGGGTCGACTACTCTCTACCACCACCTGTGTAGCACCCACCTGGGTGTTTTCTGTTACATACAGAATACATTATATAGACTAATAATAGAGTAAAATAGAGAATGTCACTGTTAACATTTGGTCTGAGAGAGGCATTGCAGTTTGACCACAGAACACTAAACTCCCAACAACTTTGAAAGTTATCACTAGTAAGAATGTTACGTAAGTAATGTTATGTAATAAAGTTAACCTAACAAAAAGTGGCCTACTGTACGTTAATTTAAAAAATGTAAACATTCACTATTTGTTTCACGTGGGACACAAACAACTCTTTCAGGGGAAAGTCCTGTGTTTGTTTGCCCATCCTTCCTCTTTACGCATACTTTCACTCTTTATACTTCTCCCTACCATTGTCGCTCTCAATACTGCGTCATCTTAAACATGCGGTATACTCACCGCAGCCGACTTGTCGTGCCCAAATGTGTCATGGGAGTTTATCGGTGTTTTAAGCCCCCAACGTCTCCTTCCCGCCAGCACTGGCAATGGTTATGGTTAGGGTTATGGTTAGATGCCTTGATGTTACAGCGCTGCCTGGAAGGAGACGTTGGGGGCTTAAAACACCATTGAGCATCATGGAAGCGCCGTCATTTTTTATACTTGTGCGTGGTGGTCGCAACACTAGTTGCAGTCTTCTCCTGAACAGCGTTGGCGCTAATGAGGAAAGGCTACCGACTTTGCTCTTTCTACGGACTGGAAGAAGAAGAAAAAGGTAAACAATGGCAGAACTGGCAGCAGCATTGACATCAATGCTTCGATTTGATTCGATGACCTACTTTGTCGGATCAAGCCTTTCATTCACCATTAAAGAACTCATCTTAACCCAGTAAGTTTACAAGAGAGACTTGCAGTCACTCTGAGAGTCCTGGCATCCGCTTCCCCTCGAACTCGGCCATGCTTCCTGTTTCCGCTTTGTCGTGCACCACTGAAAAAAATAGTCAGCGCCAGTGAGATCTACGTCATTTTGACGTCACATTGGCACATGGCAGGTTGGCTGCGGCGACTGTAAAAAAGCCTTTATAGCGCCGTGGTCGAGCACATTAAGGGTGTTACGATTTTGATTTATTATCAAAAGAATTATTGAAATGAGCTTTTGATTTCGAAATATTGAAATCAGAAGTGGGATCGGTGATTTCCCCAGTATTTCTTTTTCTCCCACCATCTCCGCCTACTTGCGCACTTCTGAAGAAAAAAGCATACACAGTGCAGCTTACCAGCTGGTAGCATGCAGCTAAAGACACAGGGTAACATTAGCTTCCCTGTAGCCAGCAGCTGACTATTGGTCACCATGACCACTGCCGGAGTCGGAGATGACAGAAAAACAACAGAAGATTCTCCTGCTTCCCTGAAGTCACTGTGTGGCAACATTTTGCCTTCCTCGTGAGTGAGTTATGTAAAGAAACAACAAAGGTAAAGCATGTGGGCTCCGACAGGACTCCATGGTGCCTTTAGGTACCATACGTTGTTAAACTAATGGTGCATTCAATTGCCCCACAAAAAAACTGAGAAACTCAAAACTGTTGTTGCAAAATACCTTTCTGCCATCTGGCTCTTATTGTAGCATTGCTGTCCCTGTTGAAATTGTAATGGAATCGTGACCTTAACATTGAAAGTCAAATCTTATCGTGGATTTTGATTTCTATGGGAGTGATAAAGAACTTTTAATGCCCATTCATTCGTCTGATAACATTCAAAGTGGATGAAAATCCAATATTATTTCACACACAAATTTTCAAATGAGGCTTCAATAAATATTGAAAAAATATTAAGAAACTTCTCTAATCCCTAAATAAAGTGTCAATGTAACTGAAAGTGTATCAGGAGGGTTTAATATCTGCTACATTTCTGGAAGTCATAGGATTACCAATTTCCTTTTACCATCTACTTGCAAGCTGCTTCTGGGAGATCAAAAGTAAATGTTAAATTCCACATCTCCACATACCCATCATTGGCCAATGTACTGGCTAAAAGATGAAACTGAGTTTTTAATGGTTTTGCAGATTTTATTTAATGTAACTGACTTGTTTTTCCCTTTTTGCTAGGTCCTATAACAAAGAGGAATATCATGTTGTCATGCCCTGTTACCTGCCTGAGATCCCCTTAGAGTAGCAGCAGTCCTTCTGTTTCATCACTTAGGTCAAACTTCTCAGTATGTTCACAAATGCAAACCAATAACAAATGCCTATCCCTTATTTGTGTCGATAAACATTGATTTTACATTTTCATACACCTAGCATTGGCTGGCATTTTACAGTTTCAGTTTTTTTTTTCTTTTAAATCTTAAAATATACAACACAGGTTTCGACAACGTGTGATAGAAAATGTTTTTGTGAAACAGACCAATGCGATTCCTTTTGACTCTGAAAAGATAATCTAATCAGATGATACAGTAGTTTGAAATATGATGAGGGTGGTCCAAGGTGCATACCATGTAAATGCAATGTCCCCAGTCCTGATTTGCGCTCATCCCAGGGGCTTTATGGATCGCCTTCACAAATGTACAGAGACGAAAGTAAAAAAGGAGAGACTGGAGAGAAAAGAAATGGAGTTACTAGTGAGTTCTGGGATCAGTCAGAGGCACTTCTTAATATAACCTGCCATATAAAAACACACACACACACACACACACACACACACACACACACACACACACACACACACACACACACACAGAGACACAGTGTCAGTGTGTCAGATTGTAGCTATCTTACAGCTAACGTGTATACAACCGACTGAACACACCTAAAAGAGCATAGAGCCACACAGCTGGCATGGCTAAACATTAAATGGCATGAAAATGGATAGATAGTGGCAAAACCTTTTCTTTAATACAGAATATGATCATAATTAAAGACTGGGACCTAAAAAACTGGTGATGAGTAAAAAAAGAAAATAAACCATCACCAGTAAAGGGCAGCCCCCTCTTTTGGAAAGAGTTTGTAATGTGGATTTCAGGTCAATGTGTTTACAATCTCAATCATGAAATAAAATGGGTACACCTGTTCCACACTGGACAATGTTAATTGAAAAACGGCTGGAGCGGAAATATCACCTCAGTTATGTAGTTGCTTAAGTTATGCAAGCAAGCAGCACATTACTTTATTGCTTAGCTGACCAGTCTAAAGCAGACCATGCTGATCAGTGTTGTCTGCCTCTGTGTACTGTCATTGTGAGTATAGTGCGTATTTGTTTATGTGTGTGGAATGGGCTGGATGTGACTATATTATTGAGACAAATTAAAGGTGCAGTGAGCGATTTCCCCCCCCTGATTCATGGACGCGCATTGCCATAGCAACCACTTCTGTTAGTGTCTCTGCTAACTGAATGAAATATGGCAGAGTCGATATTGGCTTACGCTAGGTTGTGGATTAGCAAACTGTGGCTACTGCTGTAAAGCCAACCAATTGGGAGCAGCCATCACAAACATTAGCAAACACATAGTGACGGACTAGCCATCTGGAATTTGGGCAAATGCCAGAAGGGCCGTCCCCCTATGGCCTCCTATGGGCCACTAATGATAATTTGTCTTTGGTTAATTTAATGACCACAAGCCACAAATATTCAAGATTGTACTGCGGCAAAGTGCGCGGAAAGATACACTCAGAAGGCAGAGTCGCTTATTTCCAAGCTAGGTTATTGACAACAATAGGGCTGGTGTGTTGCAAATCCCAGGGCCGTTTTTTGATCCAGTCCGTCACAGCGCACAAGGTTAAACTGACCTATTGAAAACAGCAAACGGTGAAACCGATGTTACCAAGGGTCTTCCTCCTTTTTTAATTTTTTATTCTATAGTCCTTTTGCTGCTTCGCTGCCAACCCTTCTTGTTGATAACTCCTGGCCTTGCCGCTGCCTCCCCCCTCTCCCCCGCCCCATCACTTGCTTGCACGCGCCCACCTGGTGCTGATTAGCTGGAATAGTGTTGTTTGGCTCATGCTCACCTTTCTGTTTGTTTTGCATTTACACAGCCAGGGCTGTATAGGTATATTTTGTATATTTGTATATTTTTTTGTATATTTTTTTGTATATTTTTTTTCAGCGCACACAGAAAATAGAGAACTGGATGACCGTGAGTAGAGATTCGCTGAATTTGACAAAGTGTATTAGATTAAGATCACTTCCTGTACCTTTAACTGCCTTCTCTCTTTATAAAGATTCATTTTCTGTCCCGTTCTCTCTTCACATTTCCACTTTGTGTCTTTTTATTTAAACATGATTTTTTTATCCTACGTTTGCTCCTGACCTTATTGTCTGGTAATTGCTTTAACAACAGAAAATGGAGACCAGTTGCTATGGAGACAATACATCTGCCATGTAGTGAACAATATATATTTGCACAGCAATTTTGTGCTCCACTGACCCCCCCCAAAAGTCAGCAAATAAATAAATATTAACAAAATACTTTACTGCCAATTAGACCATGACTGCACCTACAAGTTTTAAAGTGCTAATGTGTTCATGTCTGAACAACAATAATGAGCCTTGAAATGAAGCTTACAGCTGCCATCTTACCTCTTTATCAGTTTCTATAAAGTTTTTACAGAGCTCTCTGTAGTCAGCATGAAACCCTTTTGTGACGTGAAAACCATAAATTCTCCTTTTTAAAGGAGGGACTCTTTTGCATTTTCTCTCCATTTTCTTCTTCAGCTCCCTTTCAGGAAGCATCTCTGAGCTGTACTTGCATCAAGAGGATGCTGTCTGTATACTTCAGCAGGCTGTTCTGAACCATTCGTACGTATAGTTAGGAAAAGTAATGCATTGTAAATTGTATGTATTCCACATATATATTGCTGTATGCACCACATTGACTACTACTCTAGCATAGGGAGGTCAGGTTTGTTGAATTGTTAAATTGTTATAATGTAATTTAAAATCTGCTTTAAAAATAAACATATGTTTATTTAGCATGTTTGTTTTGTCCATATGTGCTCGTGCTGTGTTCCCCAAGTGATAGGCCAGGTCTCAGCTGCTACAAAGAGTTTTTTTTTTTTTTTTTTCCACCCCCACCCCCCGGCTCGAATGTCAAACTCTGCCTATGCCCACAAATTGCGTGTTGGTGTCCCGGGAATGCTACTTAAGGGGACCCTCAGATTGTGGTTTGGATTAAAACACTCCCAAGGAACACGCATTTCCTGGCTGAAAGTCTGTTTCAAATTTTTAATAAAGTCAAATAAACTTTAATAATTTAATAATCCATTCATATCCATAAATGCAATTGATCCTCATGTTATTTAAGGTTGTAAAAGATGTTAAATCAGACAAAGTAGTGCAACCTTCAACAACTTTGAACTGCAGGCACCTGGAGTGTTTACAGGGGAATGTACATATTTAGTCATTTCCCCAAAGCAATAAATCATATCGAATAATGATCCCCAAGTGCGGATGCAAGAATGTTGCACGCACATTGAACTCTGGCAGACTCGCTCTCTCCTTGTTTTTCAACATGAAATAAAAAAAAATTAAAAGTCATCAAATTTGCAGGTCGCACATGTGCGAGTAGCTGTAAAAACTACTCGCACTGTCTAAAAAAATGGTCGCAGGGCCCTGCTCAGACCGGCCCTTAAATCAGTACAAAGTGAACTGCCCAGGGACTATTTTAGTGTGTGGTTAGATTTAAATTGTTGTAGTGAAATTCAGCATCCAGAATGCACTGTAAAAGTATTCTTCTAATTATCCTCACCGGCTGGTAATTAGGGCTGTACGATTTGAGGAAAATATGCAATATGCGATAACGTTGTTGAATATCGCGATAAAGATATTACTTGCGATAAATAAACATTACAATGTACTCAGTTCTGCATTTCTGCTGCTTTTACACAATAAAGGAAAGGGGAAAAGCCAAAAAGCATAATATGTGCAGTTTTCTACTGATAGATAGATAGATATATATATATATATATATATATATATATATATATATATATATATATATATATATATGTGTGTGTATATATATATGTGTGTGTGTATATATATATATATATATATATATATATATATATATATATATATGTGTGTATATATATATATATATATATATATACACACAAAAAACCTTGCAGCCTTTCGTGATGTGTTTATTGTGGCAGCTGATTTTGCGATATATAACAATATATTTTGCAGCCCTACTGGTAATGTTATTTATCATTGCTGATTGCCACTCTTTCTTAAGTTTAGGGCTATATCTGGAAATAACACAACAACAAAAAAAACAGCAGACCAAACATTACTTGCAAACAGATGATACAGTTCATCTTGTTAGACTTTTAGACTATCTTACAAAAACCTGTTTCCTAGAAATGACAATAATATACTTTTGTTTTGCCAAATGTGTTGGAACGAAGCACAGATATACAAGCGTATATACAAGGACATTCACATTCTACGCCAAAAACCATCTTGGAACAGAGACAGGCATTACCATCTCCCGCCAACGTAAGACAACTTGGTATCCAGTAATTGAAGATCCATATGTAGGTCAAGTGATGTCCACCTGAGCCAGCTTCATTTACTGATGAGGACCATGAGATGTGGTTGAAAGGTTAGTAAGTGGACTTTAATATAAATGCTATACGTATAAACAAGCGTGTATGTGACGTGGCAATGTTTTTTCCCAGTGAAGGAAATGCTACAATTTCTGTACCGGTCCCAAGTTGTAAGCAGGTGGTCGGGGTGAATGGTGGGCATCCAGAGAACCAAGAGAAGTACTTTGTTGGGAGAAACTGGTGGTTTTGGTTAAATGTTGTAGTAAATGCATTATGTTTCTCTCAACACTTATTTGCTTCAAATTTGTAGATTATGACATAATTTATAAGTGACAAGGTGGCATAATTCACTACTATACCTTCTGTAACACTAACGACATAGGTATAAGTCAACATTACCCTGAATGGCAATATGAGATTTTATTTTTTTGGTAACTAGTCAAGTCTAGGGCTGGGCACCGAACGTCGATACTTTTATGGCACCGAACGAAATACTCCGATCCTATGAGTATCAAAAAATGATTTATCGGTTTATTTTTTTATCTTTCGGTGCCAAATTTCGGTTCCAAAAGCGTCTGAGAACATAAGCGCAAACTTATCTTTCCTCTTTGCATATTGACAGAGAGCGGAGCTCCGACACACACACACACACACACACACGTGCGTGCGCAATTCAATTACATTCCTATGCACTTAAGTTAGTTCTCCATTAGTTCAATGTTGACAACAGGGCAGTCACCAAGTTTATTGTTAAAGGTTTGTGTCATTATCACGTTTGCATTAAAATGATTTGAAAACATATGGTATCGAAAAAAGTATTGTTAAGGAACCGGCATCAAAACTGAGGTATCTAAAATGGCACTGGATCGAAAGATTTTGAACGATGCCCAGCCCTACTCAAGTCTAATGGATGTCCATCTAGTCTTCAACCTTCTAAAAGAGTTAACATAATGTACAGCTCTGACATTAATTTCTACATAAAAAACAGAACCACTGGAAGAGTTTATGAGAATAACAGCAACATTCTGCAGCAGAGCGTGATGGGATTGCCCTGAGATGAGCAGAATTGTTTTCTTTAATAAACACTATCAATTAGCCTTAACAGTCTCAACTTTCCTGTTTTTGTATTTTGAGGAAGATAATGTAGTGTTATTTACAATGAAAACCAAGTTTTACAGTATCCCTTCTGTCAGAGTGATGGTCACCAAGGCTCTGGTTGTTGTTCAGGCACTCACTGTGCAATGAGAAATCTAAACCATAATAAGAACCCATTAACCTCTTCTTAAATTGGCCAATCTAAGCTTCGTCAAGCCTGAAATTGTCGTGATTAAAAGCAAAAACTCAATCATGGCAATGCATAATTAATTTTTCTTGCCTGTTAATTCTATTATGGATGGACAAGAATGCTTTTAATCAATTCTTTTCAGAAAATCTAGATTTAAGAAGAGTGACTGTTAAGAGTGACTCAGGACCATCTCAGGGAGTATAGGCTTTCAAGCTGTTCATTTGTATTAAATTATATAGTTCCTTGTACAGTAACTATCTGAGTCTAGGTGATGTCTGTCATCACGGGGCCATTTTACATTGTCGCCCACAGCATGAAGAGGTCCATGAGACCATTTTTAGATACTGTATGTAGCTAAATACCCATCTCATCCACTTTGCCCTGCCTCACCATCTCTATATATTATGTGTCTGCCTTTTCCTGCCTCCTGTTTTCCTTCTATTTTAAATCATGCTTTTAACTTCAATGTCAAGCTCATTGTTCTCAGGTTTTGCTGAATTTTGACAGAAAACATTAGAAGCGTTTTGGCTATAACCTTTAGCATCCAGAGATGAGCAGTCTTAATATAATTAAGAATGTTTACATGCATTTTTATACACCAGGGGTCTCATTTATAAACGTGGCGTACGCACAAAACGGGGCTTCCCACACAAAGGTTGTGATTTATAAAAAACAAACTTGACGGGAGAATGTGCGGTCCTCCACACAAACTCTGACCCATGTATACGCACATTTTAGGAACAAAGTAGGAATTGGTGACACCGATGGTGAGGTGGTGAACTGAAGTCAGACTGCAGAAAGTAAATGGGAATAACGATTACTCGTAATATTTTTATAAGTATTGATGCCTCTCATTTTTTCACTCCATGTCATCCAAGTTACCATGAAGATTAATCCAGCAATGTTATTTGCGATTGTACTGAGTGATAATTGTTCCATAAACACCTCCAACTCAAATGTTAAATACAAATCCGTTCTTAATATTTAATCGGCGCTGTCTCACCGTCACATTGTCCGCTACAGAGCGCAGAGGAGATGGCCCGACTCCATGGAATACAGGATAGCATCAAATACTCTACCATTTGATAACTGCAGAACACAGTGTAAATAAATAAATGTGTGTCTTTTAAACTGTGCATATATCATCAAATGTCAAAGTCTGGAAATACAGCCGTTAAGCTCTCGCGCAATCGTTAAACTTAATGTCCTCGTTATCAGTCCGAACTTTAATACTGTCCGTGACAAAACCTGCATGAATTGCATTGTTGTAAACATATAAATACTGCGTGACCCCCGTGCGTAATGCTGCATGATGGCACTGCTGGCCCTGCAGGAGGACTACACCAATGGAAGAATCAGGAGCGAAAGAGACTTCAGGGACCACGACAATGACTGGCTAATACACCCTACCATTTGATAACTGCAGAACACAGTGTAAATAACTAAATATGTGTCTTTAAAACTGTGCATATATCATCAAATATCAAAGTCTGGAAATACAGCCGTTAAGCTCTCGCGCAATCGTTACACTGTGGGCTAGATTTATCAAGCCGTTTGCGCCTGTTTCCAGGCGCTAATTGGTCGCAAAGACGGACGTAACCGATGTGGGCTATTTACAAACAGGGCGCACTTGGGTAAAATCGCAGATTGTCTGCCACATGAGCGAGAAGAGACAAGTTGCGCTTTCAATATGCGTTCGTGGGAGGGTCGTGGGGAAAGTGGGAGTTCCACCCAAAAAGGTGGGACGATAAGCGCAAAGTGCGCCTAATTATATATTCCGTGGTATTTACAAAGACTGTCAGTAAGAGCGCGTCTCTATTCTGCGGGCGAAATTCTCCGCCTCTTAAAAGCAGGTCTAAACCAGCCGCAATCGAGTTTCCTCGTAGACCTTTATGCCGCTGGTGAAATGGCAACAGTAATTTGAGCAAGACGAAGACATAGGTGAGGCTGAAAATAGTTTTAACATAAGAATCACACTTTGTCAGTAAACACAACATCATTTAGTGTTACAGATCAAGCAGCCATGCAATATTAGAGTTACTGGAAGAAATCAAAGATGAAATTGAATCTCCCACTCAGCGTTCACATCCCATTTCAGCAGTTGTTAAACTCCTCGCTACATTACAAATATTGGCATCAGGATCATTTCAAACAGTCATAGCATCAGCAGTGGGAATATCGTAGTCTGCACTCAGCCATATCATAGCACAAGTACCGCTTCGCTACAGCGCAATTTACGGTATAGTGGGCGGAGAAAGACGCTGATTGCCTGATGGGTGTCAGGGTTGATAAATACTACGCAAAATGTGGAAGCATAGCGTGCGCTATTACAGAACTCGCATAAACAGACGCAGCGCAAACTGCGCTAGTGTTAGTAAATTAGGCCCTTAATGTCCTCGTTATCAATCCGAACTTTAATACTGTCCGTGACTAAACCTGCATGAAGAAAAGTGTGTTTGCCTATTAGCCTACACTTTCTTTCGTCTTCAAATTGTATCTCGGGGTGAGGGATACAACTAGTTGATTCTGTGATTTTGGCAAGGTGTTAACAATCACAAATTGTTATAAACATATAAATACTGCGTGACCCCGTGCGTAATGCTGCATTGTGGCACTGCTGGCCCTGCAGGAGGACTACACCAATGGAAGAATCAGGAGAGAAAGAGACTTCAGGGACCACGACGCTCTTGGATCTATGTACTGAATTGGGTCCAGTAGAAAGGGTATCTCGCCGGAACCGTGCCATCCTGGTCCAAATAGGCTACAGGTCCTCGCCACTCTGGGGGAAACCAGCTTTTTCCAGAGGGAAATGGCAGACAGCTAAGTGTTTATTTTTTATAAATATTATAATCTTCAACTTTATCACAAAGGCTTGTTTGGATATAATATAAGTTCTGTTAAATGTTATTATATACGTCTGGTATATTGAAGCTGTCCCCGAGTGCCGTAATGCCTGCCGTTTTGGAAGTATTAATATAGGTAGTCTATAGATCAGGTTTCCCTACACTGTGCAATAACAGGTCAAAATTCAATTTGCAGAAATTCCTGAACGTCTGAAAAAGTTTTTGCTTTTTTTCCGCCAGTCGTCATCATTTGGCGTAACAAAAGAACTGCCAGGGTCACTAACCTACTGATCAGAATTCATGAGGTGCTTTGCATTGACTATTTATGGTTAAAATGGGCGTGTACAGGGCGGGATAAGAGGCTGCTTCACGTATGCACACTTGTGGGCAAGCTGTGATTTATAAAGGGAACATTGCTTACAGATGTGCGTATGCATGGTTTTATAAATCAGAATTTTTTTGGCGTACATACACTTTTAGTAAGGATCCTACGCACAGTTTTATAAAGGAGACCCCAGGGCTTTTGTCAGTCAGTGACACTATTGGCCTCCCCTTATGCAAAATCAAGACAACTGCATCTGTCCCTTTTACATCAGGCAGTGTCTTTGCCTCAAGTCTGTTTGCCCCAGTCTGAAAACCTCTGGTATACACCAACATTCACATTTCAGCGTTGGAAAGTAAGTTGTTCAGGACCTTTGCGTTTGGTGATGTTGGATGAAATATAGCAAATATACATGCATAGAACCTCACATTACATCAGTGACCCACTCTTCTTAGTCAGAGAAAGACACTGGTTAGGTCTAAAGCTGCTATGAAATGGCTCCTGTAGGGATTTAAACTAAGGAATGACAACCAGGCTTACAGTAGCATGGAAGGGGATGGAAGGATCGATAGCAGAATGTAAGGACAATTTGATCCACAGGAGACATTTACTGATCTACAGCATGTTGATCTTTGGACTTTATTTGTCTGTCATAGGCTCTGTTTCAAATTGTTTTCTTGGGATACTGACACACACACACACACACACACACACACACACACACACACACACACACACACACACGTTCACATTACTTTTCTCTGCCTTGGCCCAAATCCTTCTCTAAGGGTAAACCATGACAACAATGGATATCACTACGAATGCAATCATGCATATATTTTACAATTTTGTTTTGTGGTGTGTAATGAGGACTGCATCCTTACTGGGCTGCTAGCATGGCTGTATACTTTCAGTCTTGTAAAAAGATAATAGATGTAGAATTTGGCAAAAGGAAATGAAGCCAGAATGAATGCAGGCACGTATGTTTGCACAACTTGAAGAAATTCAACAGTGCAGATGTGGATGATGATAATTATTCCAGTTTTGGAGGGGCACTAATCCAAATGTATTTCCCTCTTTCTCACACTGTCTCTCTCTCTCACTCACTCACACACACACACACACACACACACACACACACACACACACACACACACACACACACACACACACACACACACACACACACACAACTTTAAAGGATTTATGTGTTGACACACACCTCTGTGTCCATTCCCAGAGGCCTCATTAACAGTGCTGGGCGATAGGAGGGCTCACAGTAGCCTAAGATACTGAAAGACTGTTCACTGTACAAACAAAAGCTTCAAAGTGCACAGACACACTTGCACACAGAGTGCACACACAGAAGCACACACATACATTTACAGACCAGAATCAAGAAATGTAGTGCAAAATACAGCCATGTGCAGTGTACATAGATCTTGTGGGTTTTAAGTCAAAGCTTATTAAGGTGTGCATCGTGCTGTTTATTTAAGACGATGCTGCATAGTCCTCCTCGGTATGAGTCAGCATCTGTCCATTAGGTCTCTTTAATCCTTTTGTGCCTTTGGCATCCATGGCCCACATTAAAGCGTAGCTGCAATTCTGTTCCTGTGAACCACAATTTTATATTAATACGTTGCGGAAAATATCACATAATTACAGTTCAAGATATCATGTCTATTATGCTGGTATATGTGCGACAGCACAGCCCAGAGGGGTTTAGATCAATTTTCCTCTGGTGATTGCTGCACCCACTGCACCAATTCTAATGCCTTAATGTGGAGTAACAACATTACTGAGACAATCTGCAAGACCATTTTCACCACAGCATGAAAATTGTCTATTGAAAAGGCACTAAGATAATTATTACTTAGCCTTTTAATATACAATGGAGATTTGTGAGACAAAAGAGACTAAGAGAGTTGATTGAGAATATGAGCATTTCTTTTTCATATTTAGAGGAAAAAAGGCAAAATAAAATAAAAATCCAATAATTGTACCATGAGCATTTCTGCTGCACATCGTCATTTCCATGGTGAGCATTAGATATGTATCTGAATGCCGCTTGCGGTTTCTCTCAAGGCCAGCCAGCTTAAATAATGATGATTCTGCCTCGGGGCCTGCTTGCTAAAGGAATTTATTTTCTAATTAGATAAAGCCACTTTCCCAATTTGCTGGCTTCTTAACCATAAAGCATGGCAGTGAGAGAAGCCTCAGAGCAATCTTGAGATGCTGCCAGTCCCGATCCTAGCACAGTCTATCACCCAACGCTCAAAAATCACATCACCAGGGAGACAATGTGTGTGTGTGTGTGTGTGTGTGTGTGTGTGTGTGTGTGTGTGTCGATATGAATTCTGTGTGCAGGTTCCAGAAACAATTGATGGTTAAACCATTTTCATCTGTAGCCAAAGCATTACAGATTGGCATTACTTAGCCATTCCCTTTTTATAGTACATGTGCTTTTGTTAATTACAGATAAACAGACAGATTGATGACAACAAAAGCTTTTTAGTCTTTGTTCTCCATTTAATGGAGAACAATGACTGGAGAATATTTACTATATTCTGTAAACCAATATTTCAACATGCAGACTAAGATAAACCTAAAAACCAAAGTAAGAACCTCATCCCTGCTGCACTTATTGATGCAGACTATGAATGCAGTTTTGCTTTTTCTGACACTTGGCGCCTGCAGGGTCACCACACTGACACTGCGGCAAGATCCCAGGTCATGGATCTTTGATCTCTAAGCAGCTCTGTGAGCACCGATGGAAACACCGAAGAATTCACAGTGAAACAGAACAGACAATTGGATGGTTAAAGTGTTCTGTACTGTACAAACAAATGCAAACTTACCTCATTTAAATCTACAAACCGCTAAAGCTAAGTTAGGATGTACACACATACACACAAGCAAAGCAAACATTTCCACCCTCCAATCCTCTTCTCCTTGCTATTTAAAGCGGATTGGGGTTATGAAATAGGAAACAATACCACACATGGACACACACTTTTAATTAGGAGCAAGATAGAGTTCACCTGCAGAGGATTTAATTCAGCAGCACAAGGGGAGAGAGCATCTAGGTTTTGGGTGGATAATCAAAATGGTACAATACTTCAGCCATGCAGCCACCTGCACATAATCTAGACACAGTCTTCCTCTTTTGTCTGGTAAGATTAAATGGTACTTATGTGGATAATGACCTTCAATTTCTTTTTACCTTACTCTTTACATACTCATGATCAAAATTGGTAGTGTGTCTCTCAGGAGTGGAGTGGTTGTTAATCTCTTTAAAGGAGAAGGGTTTCTTTAATCATAAGAGATTTGTCTTCAAATAGCTTTTCAAGGACCTTCTATTTGAAGTGCCTTATATTTCCTTGACTTCCTTGTCAAAACAAAGGCCTTGTTTTGATTATTCATGATGATAAAATGAGTAAATGCAATCATAATGCACATTAAGTGAAGAATGTCAAAAGCTGCACAGCGGGACTCATTTGCAGGACTCCAAACCAGATGTCAAATTGTCATAGTGAACCTCAGCCATTTGTATTTCTTTGGCACAATAATGTGCAAACCCTCTGTGTCTGCAAAACTGACTGCAAAACATAATTGCTGGTCCTCATTGCATAGAACAATTTACCACACACGGACAAAAAAGAAGGCTCTTCACATGCACAAAAAGTCAATTTATTCTGCAAAATAGTTTGGAACATAATTGCTACCTGGAGGTGGTTAGCTTTGCTACAGTAATTAGTAAAGACTGGAATTATCTGTTTGGCAGCACATGGAAGTTTCTCGACATCCTCCTGTTTCTATTCTTTTACAATCTATGATTTTGTCATCCAGATTGTCCATACTGTAATTTGACTATGTTGGTCTATTCTCTACACATGACAGCTACTGCAGGTCTGTTATGGAGTTTTATTCCTATCTTTATTCAAGAGCGCATTCTTTCAATTTGAGAGCATTTCTCATTGATTTTACATTCAGATTTTGTAATAATTTCCCTCAAAACCTTACCCTGGAAATCCAGAGTTCTCGCGAGAGCACAATTTGAATTTGCTCAGCGAGTCACTCTGGCATTGAGTAATGATGCTCATTAATTAACTATGCCCTTGTAGCCGAGCTGCACCAATCACATCAGTGTATCTGATATAGGCGCCAGAGGCGAGCTAAACATGACGACAGTATAATCTACCGGTTAGCTCCGTTTGTAGCTAAGCGTATGGGACTCTGAATATGTCACCCCGTGTATTGTTGTGATTGGTCGTAGTGTTATCCAATTGCGTGCAGTGAGATTTTCAAATGCATGCTTGGTGCCGCCCCTCGAGTTGGGCAATTTTCATTACCTTTTGGATTTGGGTCTGGATTTCCAGGCTATCAAAACCTTGCTCTCACACTCAAATAGCCACTGCTCGTGCTTGGCTTCGCTGTGCTCCTACTCAAACTTGATGTTTGGACTCAGATATATTGTTGCTTGGCTGCACTCAGGCTGCCTCTGTTCGCTTGCAAATCCTCCTCTCGGCTTTCTCCTGCGCTCTTGGATTTTTTGTGTTACAACCCTGTCAAAATCCCTCAACCAATAGAATGCCAGGTTTAGTGTTGATCAATGAAATGATCCCTGTCCTGTTGAGGGTGCATTTGCTTTACTTTGGAACAGGGGCCACACTGGAAAAAGCGAATCATTTAGCAAATCAAGCAAAACAATGATACATTTTTTTTAACAACAATCTGTTTTCACAGCCTGAATATGAAATCTCTCAAGCTTCTGTGGGAATTTTTGATTCTCAGAGTCTGCAAATCTGCCATATGTCTGCTTTGAATGTCAGGTAATTGCAGTTTAAAAAACACTTTCCTGTGTTTTTGGTTTGTCGCACAACTAGGCGGGCCAAAATCTATTGTGAACCCAAATTGATATACGGGCCGGATGTAAATCTGCAAGGGGCCCGGATTTGGCCCGCGGGCCTTGAGTTTGACACATGTGCTTTAGAATGTCTGTTGCGGACGGTTACTCTGTAACCAAGTTTATTTACCCCACGTTCAATGGTTTATTAAAAGTATAAATGTCAACAATGTGCACATAATTGTCAACGCACTTTCATATGCACCAACCAGCAAACAGGTGAAAGGTTTGAAGTGGGACATTTCAAGTTACGTCCCCAATTACAAGGGTGAGTAATATAAATTAGGCATATAGCATATGGCGCTAGCATGTAGGCTAGCTATATAATCAAATACATTATATATTAACGGTCAGTGTCTTACCAAAATTTATTTGGTTTTAGTTGCATATTAGAATATATTTAAACAGACAGACAGCTGTCTCACATGCCACCTGCCGATTATATTTTCTTTCTGTGGATAAATGAATGAGCTTAGTTTTTTTTTTTTAGAATGGAAAGATACTGAGTCATGAATCCTATAGAGGGTTGGCATGACCCTGTTTTTAGGTTCAGTTTTCATGTTGTCATTTTAAATATGGCACATATTTTTATTCTATTTTCAGAAGCATGTGTGAAGCTCTTTTATTGAAAAATCTATGAAACACATGAGTCTTAGAAATCTTTTGTGACCCCATCTGTAACCCCACCAGGGGCCCTGACTCCAAAGTTGAGAAACTCTGCTGTACTGCATTTTTAGCCAAACTGTGAGCCATGTGTATTGTTACATCCATAGTCAGCACTCTGATGTTTGGGCCAAAATAACAGATGACCATGTAGACGAGGCTGGAGCTGTCACAATTCCCGATCACCTCTGTGACTGTTGGCACGGCGAACCACACTTCTCAATCTGCCTCTCCTTCACCGACTCAAATTAACAGTTGGACTCGTACATAATTATAAGTTATTACAGTAATATGTCCATTCTGCTGTATAGTAAATAGTGGCTGCTAATAAAAAAAAAGCTGATCCCATAAAGCGTCATCAGGGATTCTAATGAGTTGGATAGCAGCCAAGGATATTTTCCCCCATTTGACGCTGTTTCAGCATAGGAGCTTTTAATGAGTGTCATAATTATGCACCCCAAACATAATCTTGAAATGAAATACAAAGGGGGTTGTCCTCTCCTTCGGCAGCTGCTGCAAGGCTGAATGTGGAATTCCAGATCATAATGTTATGAAAATGTATTTTCTTTGGGAACACATTCATTTCACTCTGTCTAGCAAGGATTTAAAATGCAGGACAAATAGCTTTCATTCATTAATATCATATTATGACACAGTGAGAGATGATAACAAAATCAAACTTGGATCTCTCATTAATATATATGAATAGATTGGCTTGTTATGCATAAACCATGAATTAGATAATTAAGAAAATTACATTAGAGGTTGAAAAGTGAAACCGGCACCTGTGCATGTGCTCGACTGCAGTTAAATCCACAGAAACAGCAGATTATTCTGATGATAGATGAAGACTGGAAACACCCAACACCACAGAGGCTAAAGCTTGTTCTTTACTTACTGATCCCTGACTTTTTTCCTTTTGCCTCAATTATTTAGGCTGCTCAATGTACACTATAACCATGCCAAACACCCAAGTGTGTGAGGAATGATTGTTATGTTGTTTTATCAATTTTTAGATTAGATGGCTCCGATTGAACCAAAACAACAAATTTAACAAACAACCTCTATGCAGTTTGAATCCTCTATTCTCTCCTACTCTGAAACCGTCAATAAGCTTTGTGGGACTGTCAGTAAACTTTAATTAGTTTTGAAAATGACTGAATATAAGCACAGCCTTGAAAAAACAGTCAAACATCAACTGCCTAATTACTTGAATGCTACCAGCAAGTCCTTAAACTCAATTAGCATATGAACACTCTTCTACCAAAGTTAGGATAGTTTTTTCTTACGAAATAATACATGAATGTTTGGTTTATGGTTATTTGGTAATTATTATTTATTTTATAAAGCAATACTTAAAGTGTCTATAAGCAATATTTGTAATGATCATATTTGATTGACAGTAGCCTAAGAGCATAAACAAACGGCTCATCACATTTTGAATCAAATGTTGCTAAACTCTAATGGGTGCAGAGAAATACATGGCATCACCCTTTCCGTCTGAGCCCTGCCCACCTCAAACCAGTGAAAGGAGCGCCAACAAAAAATATAGATAATATAACAAATACAGAAATACATCTTTCATGTAAAACAAACAAACAAAAAACTGCAAACTGTGGCAGAAAATAGTGTATTCCTGTAGGGCCCCATCACTCATAGTAAAATGATTGCGAAAAATTTGTTTTCATTACCTTTTTAAAGCAAAACTAAATTAATTGAGCAGTGCAACTCAAGCTTATAACCATTTTGAACTTTTCTGCCATTTTGAATCTGAAAAACTTCAGTAAAGCAATTCAGACTGAGAAACTTGGATGAAAGCTCATTGGTAATTCCTGTAAAATTGGTAAAACCAATCCATCCTGTACAGGCTGGGTCTCTCCTTAAAAATGTTTTTTATTCATCTTTGCCAGAGGGAGGATAGTTCCACTTAGTATTCCACAAGTGATTTAATCCATGTGCAACTGGTATATAGAGTTGACATAATTAGATATGAGCATTACTCTTGTTACATTTTGACATTGTTAAATGAAAAATAAAACCAAGGAGGAGTTACAGACCTTGACTTGATATTCTGTAGAGTGATACATTGATCTGTTTTCTAATGTTTTCGACTTCAGTGGGGGGGTACCGAGCCAGGTGATATCTCAGTCTCTTTCAACCACTTGAAGTTCCAAATTACATTTCTCACCTCATTTCTGTGAAGAGGCATGGTTAACAGTGGAGAGGAGACCGGGGTGTCAGCTATGCCTGCAGTGAGGAGGTGTATGCAGCATTTATGGAAATAAGAGTTATTAATAAAACTTCTCAAAGATAATGGACATCAGTGTTTGATGTATGTGTGTTGATCCAACAGCAAGATAAATAGTCTACACTCATTGCGCTGTGAGACTGTACTTATGCAAAGTGGTGCTTTGAGCTAAATGCTAACAATAACAATGCTAACATGCTGGCAGCTTTAATGTTTACTATGTTCACTATCTTAGTTTAGCGTGTTAGCATGCTAACATTTGCTTATTAGCACTAAACACAAAGTACAGCTGAGGTTTATGGGATTGTTAGTTTTGCATTGATTTGGTCATTAACCAAAGTGTTGGACACATTACAATGGCACTATGTGAAAGGTCAGGAGATGAAAGTTAATTTATCCTCTGGGGAAAATTAAAGCATGTATACAATTTCATGGCAATCTAGTTGTCGAGATATCTTGGACTGACCGACTGGAAGACCAACATTGACGTTTATGCATGTTTTAAAATACAGTGATGTTGTTGCAAAGAGATAATCAGTGAAGAGCCTTTGACTCTTTGCTTCAAATCATTGCAGTGGATGCAGAGATCCAGGGTTCGACTCCGACCTGTGATGATTTCTTGCATGTTTTCCCCTTCTCTCTCCCCTTTTTCACCTGTCCTGTCCATTAAAGGCGAAAAAAAGCCCCGAAAAATAAATGTCAGGATTGGCCCTGCATTGTGTGTGCAGATCAGGTGTAATCACAACTCCTAGAGGAAGTGCTTTTGGGTCTGATAAATGTGAAACCATTTAGTGAGTGGATTAGAGGGTTGAAGGGTCAGTTCTCAATTTTTTTGTTGTTCCAAAACATTAATTAAACATGGCAGCTCATGAGAACAAATGAGTGTAATACCATAAAATCTGTTAGTGAAGGGCAAGATGAGGTACTTAAAAAGTGAAGACACTATTACATTAGTGATAGGGGAAACAAAATGTAACAGGTTCTGGCTGGTGTAGAAAGCAGACTTCATTTACTGGGGTCTTAGTCTGACCTTCTGCCTGGAAAACTTTATTTTGTCAGCAACACAACGAATATTTTCTTCTGGTTCTTTAATAATTCAGATAGTGGTGTGGTAAGATGTGCATTATTTGTATTGTGTCCAGTATTTTAACTGTTAACGTTGACTGTTAACATGGACATCCACAAGAAAATAAACCCAGCATTTGGATATACTTGTATTTTGATAGTTTTGAGTCAGAGGTTTAATCCAGGTTACAAGAATATAAGTCTTATTTTAATTTTTAGCTGTAACACTTGCCAGTTAGTCAGCTGGTGGTATTTTAGGATTGCACACATAAATAAACCAAGCTTTTCAGTCTAAATCTCATATTTCATATTCATGATACAGTAGTAAACACAGGTTGTTTATATCAGCATATCTATTCCTAAAAACATGCACATGTAAACAAACTGAAATTCTATTTCTAAGTATTTATGACAGCAGTTCTACCTTAAAACACAAGTGTATATGTTTGTGTACTTGTTTGTGTGCAGCCAGGGTTAAAGGTACAAAGTGTCAACTGCAATTGTAATCATTTATCTGTTGAGCAAAAACAGGAAGTTTCAACACCTTAATGTTTAATTCATCACCTAAACTGTTGATGCACCCATCAACAGTTTAGGTATGATAGACGTGTATGTATTTGACAGAGTTACCAAAACTTCGAAACTTCCCTAATGCGTTCTCAGAAGCTCTGCGATTCGGAGAGAGAGCGAGAGAACTTTATCATTTAAGCTTACTCTTAAATGTGGAGACGGTGTCTGCCACCCAAACCCATACTGGGAGCTGGTTCCACCGGAGAGGAGCCTGATAGCTGAAGGCTCTCGCTCCCATTCTACTTTTGGAGACTCTGGCAACCAGAAGTAACCCTGCATTCTGGCAGCGCAGTGCACTAGTGGGACAATAAGGTACTATGAGCTCTTTAAGATATGATGGTGCCTGACCATTAAGAGCTTTGTAGGTCAGAAGAAGGATTTGAAATTAAATCCTGGATTTTACAGGAAGCCAATGCAGAGAAGCTAATACAGGAGAAAAATGATCTGTTTTCTTAGTTCTTATCAGAACACGCGCTGCAGCATTCTGAATCAACTGGAGAGTCTTAAGAGACTTGTTTGAGCAACCTGATAATAAGGAATTGTAATAGTCCAGCCTTGAAGTAACAAATGCATGTACTAGTTTTTCTGCATCGTTTTGAGACAGGATATGCCTAAATTTGGCTAAATGTTACGCAGCTGAAAAAAAGCAGTTTTTGAGATTTGTTTGATGTGAGTGTTAAAGGATATATCCTGATGAAAAATAACTCCAAGATTTCTGACAGTAGTCCTGGAGGCCAGTGCAATGCCATCCAGATTAGCTTTCTCTTTAGTTAATGAGCTTCGGAGGTGATTAGGGCCCAGCACTATAACTTCAGTTATGTCTGAGTTAAGATCAGGAAATTGTATGTCATCCAGGAATTTATGTTCTTAATGCATGCAATGTGGGGGCTTAGTGTGTGCAAGGTGGAAAATATTACCTCATCCAGCATTCTGCCTGGTGTGGGTGTAAAAATTGACGTTATCTCTGAGTTAAGTGGCATACATTAAAATTTCCTGTATACAGGGAGCCACTTATGAACAATGATTTCTCACTATATGTAGTGTAAGGCTAAAAATGAAATTCTGGAACCCTGATACATTTACATGCATACATCTCTTCTGGTTTTTATTATTGTACTGTAGGGATGTATCTATGGAGCTTTTTTGGCCCTAGTAAATGTAAATGGACTGTTCTTATATAGCGCTTTTCTAGTCTCAACGACTACTCAAAGCGCTTTAACATTGTACAGGAACCACACACATTCATACACTGTGGCCGAGGCTGGCGTACAAGGTGCTCATCAGATAATCAGTCACACACATTTACACTCCGATGCACAGCATCGGGGGCAACTCTGGCTTTAATTAGTGGTTCGACACGGAACCACCAACCTTCCGATTGGCAGGTAACCGCTCTACCACTGAGAGCCACAGCCGCCAAACGTAGTGACTAGGGGCACACAGATTAATGGATACTTTATTGATCCAAATAGGTGAAATTCACAGATGTGATTAGGCCCCAGTGAGATTTGAACTCACGACCCCTGGTTTACAAGACCAGTGCTCTAACCCCTGAGCTACGGAGCCAGTGTCAGTCCATGTACCAGATACATTGAAATAACCGCTGTAGCCTTCTAAAATGTTAAATACTTTATTTTTCACGAGCTACTTGATCCAAATCCTGGTCCAAACTGACGGAGTTATTGGAACTACAAAAGCACTCAGTCCACTCGTGGTTGCGGACACCGGCTTGTAGAGAGCACACAAACCGACATCAGCCATCATCATCTGCAACACGAGCCAACTGAGGTGACAAATATCTGTTAAAGTCAGTAAAGACAGGATCAGATTTTACCTGCTTTATTTTAGCCAATACCGATCTGTTAGAATATGCCCAGGTGGGCGCCCGGATAGCTCAGATGGTAGAGCAGGCACCCATATATAGAGATTTACTCCTCACCGCAGTGGGCCCAAGGTTCAACTCTGACCTGCAGCCTGTTGCTGCATGTCATTCCCCCTCTCACTCACCCTTGATTTTTTCAGCTGTCCTGTCAATAAAGGCCCAAAAATGCCCCAAAAAATAAATAAAAAATGCCCAGATCGTGGCCGGGTTTGATCAGTGGGTAGAGCAGGCTCACATATATTTAGAGGTTTATGCCTGCAGACTGCATGTCTTCCCCCTCTCTCTCCCCTTTTTCACCTGTCCTGTCCATTAAAAGCAGAAAAGCAAAGAAAAAAGAAAGAAATGCCAGCATTGGCCGTCACGCGACCATTAGGATCGGCTCAGGTCATCCTTATTGTCCCCTTCTCTGGATTAAATAAATATTAAATGCGTTGTTTCTCCAAATGCTCCATTACTGTTTGTAATTCGCTCTAGTATCTTGATAAATTGTTTCAAACAAATCCAATAAAACCATTGATGTTCCATGCTGGTTTCTATAATTGAGTATAAACCATACAAAACAAAAAACAAAACATTATTTCTTTGGGATTAAAAGTGCAAATTTCACGAGCACTTGTAACTTTGGAACAAATCAAAAGTAAAATGGAAAAACCAATTGCATATTCAGTGATGCCAAGAAAGTTAAAAGCAAAGGTATGACATAGGGGAAAAAAAGCTAATTTGTAATAGCTATGTTTGTCCTTTCTTCCAAATGAGAGTTGTTGTATAAGATGCGGGGAATGCCAGCGCAGCATTTGATACAACATTTTAATCAACGCAGCTTGAAAAGGTCTCGTCTTAACAGAATGAAACCTATTCAGGCAAACCCCCTCTAGCTCCACTGCCTATCTTTGTCTGCCGTAGAGAACAGCCGGATAAGTTCTGTCTGTGACACAAGATGTCAGGGAGGAAAATTAAATTACTTTTCCTTATTAGATGCACAATTTTATTCAGCAACACTTTGTAAAGAGTAGCCCTTATGGGAAAGCTTCTTTCTCCCCAAAGATCTCTCTCTCTCTCGCTTTCTCTGTGCGTCTTGTTCTTTCTCTTTCTGTTTCTCTCTTATCACACAGAGGTCTTTGCCACACAGGGCTGCAAATCATCTGAAATCTGTCAGTGTTTTTCTCTTTTTCCTCTTCTTCTTCTGTCCTAGCCCCAGGCACACTCTCTATCATGGATTTAAAGTCACATCTTTCTTCTGGTGTTTTAATTGTTAAGTCTCCTGGTTCCCATTCCTGTCCACATTCATTAGTGTGCTGCAGCTCATTTCATTGCCAACTCTCCTTCTCAACTTTCTGATACATAAAGCTGGCAGTGACAACTTTGCAATACTAATCTAAGAACACATCGGTCCCCTCAGTTAAGAGTGTGAAGCTTCTAGGAGTCGAACACCATGGATGGAAGGAAAGGAGGTTCAAACCAGCGAGCCACAATAAACCCAAACTTTTTTCACTTCCTCTCTACGTCTTTCCTCCTCCACCTCGAAACCGTCTGTCTCATCCACAGGTCGCTGTGGTACACCTGTCCACGCACCGTGGTAAGTGGCTGAGACCCGCTCTTCCTGCCACGCTGGTCTACAGCGCTGACCTTCAGGCTGACAGGAAGGATGACAGGACGGGGCTGTTTTGGGCTGACCCCTGACCAGTGTTCAGCTCAGTAACGGCAGGGCACTCACTGCCACCAGAGCCAATTAAGGTCCAGGCATGTGGCTGCACACCACAGACAAGAACCTTCCACAGGGTGAGCTGCTGCCCCTAATCTCTTAATACCTCAGCTGCACCTGCAAGGTGACCCAATGCCACCACAAAAAGAAATGCACTTACTGTACACTCACTATAGAAAGTGAAACTATGTACTGCAGTCACAGTAAGTGCTGTGGAGGCATTTATGTGCATATAGACAAAGATGAGATTGCACTGGTGGTGGTGGTGAATCCACTTACTGTTCATCCTGTATGCAGTACTTGGAAAGATGACACCATATTTTCCGAGCTACATAGAGTCGTGAAATGACAGAGATGACACGTCTGAGGTTGAAATGATCTCAAGTTACAAGAGAAAACGCTGGAAAACTTTTGAGAGTGATAAATCTGCCTGTGTACTTGGCACTGTCAGGGTCTCTCGACATTGACATTTTGATGAAAGGTGCTCTGTCGGAAAATAAATCGGACTCATAAGAGCAGGATGCCTCGTATATTTACAGGCTTTTTGCCACACATCGCTGACCGTTGACGGCAAACACAATAAAATGAATCCGTCAGAATATTTCTCATTTCCCTCTAAATCATTCTGTTTTTCATACATCTGCCTGAATGATAAGTGCAGCAAATGCGTCAGTATGAGGGAGCTTCTCCACTCCAGTGGTCTGCTATAGACGAAAATGGATGACTATTATCAAGCGAAACCTCAAATGTAGTAACTATGCAAACACACCATATGCATCCCATCTTGATTTGAGCTAAAGGATTCACTTTGAAGATACACTGAGAGGCCTGTTTGTATTTCCTATTTCCACACAGTCATATTGAAGATACAAGCCACCCAGAATAGAAATATTTGCTTTGTAAACATATCAGTCTTTGACAAAAGATAGGAGGTTGTAGGCTCTTTGCACTCTAAAGACTAAACTGAAGCCGATAAACAAATCAAGTTCAGCACTTAAGACAGCCTGTAAAGCAATTATTATTTCTGATATCACAAGTAGGAAAAATCCCAATGCACTTTCAGGTGGTCCTTGTAAACTCAAAGTGAAAATATGTCACACCACCAACTGTACACGTAAAGAGCATTTGGCTGTATTTTAGAGCAACCAAGCCCTGTACATGTAGCTTTATGTGAAATACAGCCTGGACTTTAGCATTGGCATTTAATCTAGGGGAGTTTTAGCTTAAGCATCACTGACCCAAACGCAGAATTTAGCATTTTTCTAATTTGCTGTTGTTTTTACAATGATAATTATCAGTCAATTAAATATGCAGCTGGAATCTCTTGGTGATTTATTATACTCCCTCTCTGTGATTTACTCTAAGAATATATTTGATTACACACTCTCAGGATACCAAACACAAGCAATAGAAGGAACATTAGAGAGACATTTGGATATAAATTAGTACCTTTTCCCAAACAGTGGCTCAAAATTGATGTTAATTACCTAATGGATTTCATAAAAAAACAAGGAGCAGCATTAAGGTCATCTCTAATGCTTCAAGAGTAAGAACAAATTATAAAGGTTATATCATTTATGCTTTGTAGGGAGTGCTTATTTGCATTTAGTTTTTTTCAAAGACTCCATCCAACAGTACCTGCTTTAGCAAAATACATCAAAATTGTGTTTGTTAGCCAGGTTCTGAATGATTTTGTCCTCAAAGGCTTTTGGTTTAACATTTTTTTTAGTTGGTGTTCAGCTCTGCTGCCCAGTACACACATAATAATATATTCATCAGCCCATTAGAAGCTCCTGACAATGCATTAATAGAAGCTGATAAACCCCTTCTAATTCCGTTTTTTCTTCTTCATGGCTGATAAAATCATGCCACTTGCTCATGGTAATTAATTACTGATATCTGGCAGATTGTAAGTGATGTCTATGCCAAGGAGTGTCTCCAGTTTCTGTCATCTCATCTGCCTGTTGGCTCCTTCCCGTATTTAGTTCTACATTTAAAATTCAACTGTGAGGAAAAGCAGTGAGTTGTTGGGATTTAAGTGTGCAGTTGTGAATAAGGAGACTCTTGAGGACAGAAAGGTTTATCGGCTATGGTTCATTACAGTAGAGTACAAATGCCCCCACAGATTTGTACATTTGCCTCTTTATTATACTAGAGACAGAAAAAAGTGAAGTGAAAATCATCTGATAAATCACCTCCCTTTTTCACAGGGTGTAGGTTCTATCCAAGAGTAAAAGTCGCCACTACCGGATATGAAGACTGTTGTGCTTTCTAAAAATGCACATGCAAAGATTAAATTGCAGCCAGTTGAGTTCACTGTGTGATCCCATCTAGCGGTGAAATTGTAGATGGCAACCAAATGAATATTACTTTCTAGCCCCTCCCATTCCGAGGACATTTTAACAGCATGGTGGCCGTATTATTCCAAGAAGTACGACTTTGTCCGTGAGTGTTCCTTCCAGTGTAATAATAGTTTTACATTATTTTGGTACCATTTCTATCAGGTTCCCAAATATATGCAAGCTAATGTTAGTAAAGTATCAGTGCGATCGTTATTCTGTTTATTGTACGTGACAGCGTAGGAGACAAGCAACGAAGGTTTGTGCTTTTAATTTATTTCTCTTAGCAGTATGAACAATGTCAATGAAACCAAAATTAGCTCTTAGTATCTCCATCGTTTACACACAGCTGCTAGCTGTAGCTAGTCTGTGTTACACCTGCACATGACGTGAGTTGTCTGCCAGGGAAATCACGACACATGATTACATTTATTTTACAAGGTAGACAATCCTTTTTCATCATTGACGCGAGGAAAAGTATCCTAGACGTTGTTCTAGCGTTATGCGCAACCATGCTATAGTTAGCCAAGCAACTAAAAAACAAATTTACACAAAGGCAGAATTACCTTTTGAGAAGAAAGCAGGCAACTTTGGCGTCCCTTTTAAAAATCCTTGCTCCTTATGAGCTCTTTCCATCTTGGAAAAGCCACTCCAATATTAATTTTGGTCTTGGTCCTTGGCGACTCTGTTACATGTCCTCGAGAATAGTCACAAGTAATCTTCTCCCCCTCCCTGGCATTCGTCACAGTGCCACTGAGTGTAAAAGCGCGAAAGGCGGAGGTATATCCCTCTTTGGAAAATGCATTTTAAAGATGGTGGCGCAACATGGCGGCCGTCATTCGAGCGACTCGCTCGTATGTGTTCTGAATGATTCTGAATGTCAGATTCTGCGCTTACGAGAATACTTTCATTAGTTGGTGGAAGTAATTACACATGAATAAGCACATATTTGTGAAAGAACAAAGTTTTTTTGCTAAGAATCAACTCAAAAAATTACACAATGGAGCTTTAAAGAAATAGTTTAAATGAAATATGCTTATTTATTTTATTAATGAGTTGTATCAAGTCAAGTGGGTTTTATCGTCATTTCAAACATATACACTGTATATAGTGACTAAACAACGTTTCACCATGGATCAAGTGGTGTTACACACTGAGCACGCTGTTAAATTTAAACAGAGATGTATAAAGTACTAGAGACCCAGACTTGAGTAAAAGTACAAGTGCTCTTTCAAAAAAGTGACTTGAGTAGAAGTAGAAGTGCTCTTTAAGCACAACACTTAAGTGGAAGTACTAAAGTATTCAACATTGTTTGTACTTTTTATTTTTATTTATTTTATTTAAGTATTGCAAGTAGTTTATTTTAAAATATACTACTCAAGTAGTAAAAGTACAAGTATTGTATTATTTAGTTATTAAAGAAAGCAGTAAAATTTTGAATATTATATTATTGGAGTTCAACTTTTCACTTGGTATTAAGGCAGTCACAAGCTGTACATTGCTGGATATGAAGGAAGTTTCTGAAATAAATCCCAAAAGGTGCGTTAATGTCACAGCTGTTATAATTACTATTATCTGATATAACAGTGGGTTATTAATCACGTATTACAAACGAGTACAAACTTACATCGTCTCTGACTTCTGAACGGGCAAGCGTAATGAAAAGAAACGCGAGGCAATCTCGGGGATTTTATGTAATTTACGTAATAACGTAGCCGTAACAAACGTAGCCGTAACTAACGTAGTCATAACTACACACACTGTAACCTACACAATCTCCGTAGCGTGAGGAATTCACAACAGTAACGAGTAACAATGCAGCACATAAAATCGGAGTAAAAGTATTAAACTCATCGAAAATATGTACTCAAGTAACAGTGGAAGTAGGAGAAAAAAATAATACTCCAGTAGAGTACAGATACAGCCTTTTAGTACTTAAGTACAGTAGTGAAGTAGTTCTACTTCATTACTATACAGCTCTGCATTTAAAATATATACAAATGACATTTGAGAGCTACATTTAGTGCACACACATACATAAAGTTCAATTACTACTTAAAGTAGAGCATTTAAGACAGACAAGGGACGGAACAGACAACAAAAGACAGGGCATAAGTGGACTTGTAACAGAGCACTGATTGTCATATGTTAGGTTCACCTTGAGGTGGAGGTAGAATATATAGAATTTAGCAGCAGAGAAAAAGTGCAGGAGTGCCTTTTCAGTTCAGTGTGAAAAATTTGCATCATGTGTTGTTGTTCAACAGTCTAACTGCTTGAGGGGAGAAGCTCTTCCCCATTCTGGAGGTGCAGGCAGTTAAACTGCGGTACCTTCTACCTGATGGCAGTAAGGAGAAGAGTGCATGGGACGGGTGTGTTGTGTCCTTAACTATGCTTATGGCTTTGCGCAGACAGTGGGTGTTGTAGATGTCAGAGAGGGAGGGAAGAGAGGCCCCAGTGATCTTTTCAGCCGTCCTCACAATCCGCTGCAGGGCCTTTTGTTCTGCAGCAGTGCAGTTACCAAACCACGCTATGATGGCACTGCTGAGGATACTCTCAATAGTCCCTCTGTAAATATGAGAAGATCCATACCACTCTGATGTCTGTACTGTAAATACAAAGCTGCAAGCCATCAGCCGGTTGCCGGGAAACAACTAACCTGGCAGATTTAGCTGTCCCTGTTTCCAGTCTTTATGTTAAGCTAAGCTAACCAGCTGATGAATGTAGTTTCATATTTACCATACAGATTTGAGTAATATGTTATCTTCTTATATCACTTCGGCAAGAACGCGAATATGAGCATTTCCCAAAAATGTCGCACTATTCCTTTTAAAAAGCCCTTCATGTTGCCTACATCCTCTCCACTGTTCACTTCTCTTAAGTCTGTGATTAATTATTTCAGCACTGCCAGATGGATCCTGCAACTTACACTAACAAAGCATGTATACTCTGTAACAAATGTTTACTTTTGATATGCCAAGGGAGTCGTTTTGAGCCAAAATTAATATTGACTTGATTTGCATTCGGCACAACCCAATATTCTTGTTTCATTTGGTAGAAAAAAAAAGTTCCTGTAGAGAATTTCTGTTTCGTCATTTTACACCGGAGGTGACATCATGTCAGGATATTTGGGGTAAAAGTGACATCAGTATGGTAACAATTAGCGGTTTGAAAGCTAATAAAAGGTAGTCGACAGGGATCTGTGTCGTACTTGTGTGCACTCATTTTCTGGATCATTGTTTGGGTTTTATAAAGAGCCAGGGGCCCAGTCGTTGACATGCTGACATCTCGGGCCAATATGTGCTGAGTAAAACCTCTGATTGCCTGCATGTGATGAGTTTGGGGCTTTAGGGTTGATATTTTGAGGCTTTGGGGCAGAGCTTGATGTTTTTGAAACCTGAGTCAGTGAACTGAAGGTCTCATGAAACCATGGTTTGTTAGTGGCTGCTTGTTTCTTGTGCTGAGAGATGTGACTGCACTATTGTCAAGCTAACAGGCTGGGGAACTCGGAAGGATTGTGCTCCAGGTTTTGAGGCTAGATATGTGAGTGCAGTTGGCAGGGCGGAGAGATGAGTTTGATTTTCATCCTTACCCTCTGTAGGCCACAGAGCAGGAGGTTCAGCCTGAGTTAATGGCAAGACACAGAGCAACAGACGGTAAGGGAAGCTAGACACATAGTGCAAAGGAAAGCTCAAACTCAAGTGAGAAGCATGTCTCACACAACTTCTGTAGTAAAGTTAGAGTTTAAGATCTCTGCAATCTGCTGCATTGGCTGATGCCATTGTTTTGGTGATTGGTTTTAAGATACTGAGAGCTACAGTTGCCTAAAGTCTGGTGAAAATCTGCAGAGTCATGAGAAAAGTTTCCCTGTTTGCAAAATGAAACACTTGTAAGACTGTAGGCTGGGAGTCCAGTGCAATACAACTGTTTTCACTGGAGGTGTTTGTGCTCTCATTTGGAAAGGAGGAGGGTAGCTAACTCAAGGGCAAGCTGGTGTACTTGTGTGTGTTTTAGTGTGTTTCTTTATAGAGAGTGGCGGATGCATGAAAAAGCACTTATTAAAAATCAAATTTACAAAGGCAGCTAATAAGTTTAGTCCAGTCTTCTTCAGGAAGAGCACTGAGATATTCATAAATGATTTAAGTGACTTGACAGGCCAAGTAGTTAATCCCTAAATTAAAGGAGCATTGGTTACAAAAAAAACATTGACATGGAAAAGCAATTTGACAGCAGGACATTGAGACTATATCATGGCCCTAAAGATACATCAGAGTTGATTCAACACCTCTTCGACATGCTAGTAAAGCAACAGTTCGACATTTTGGGAAGCACTTTTATTTGCTTTCATGCTGAGAGTTGGATGAGATCAATGCCACTCTCATGTCTGTCCGTTAAATATGAAGGCACAGCCAGCAGCCGGTTAGCTTAGCTTAGAATAAGCAAAGGAAACAAAGCAATATGCCAGCAAAGACAGGGAAGAAGACTGTAAGTTACCAAATATGGATGTCAATAGTAGAGGAAGTACAAGTAAAAATAATCTAAATTGGCTGACAAATGTTTAATGAGGAAGGAAAAACACTGAAAACAGTTGAGCTCAGTCAGAGTACATGATACACACAATTTGTTTGAATGAGTGTGAATGTGAACATAACTTTTGTTTGTTTACAAGAAAAGTCCACTGTGCAGGGCTGCCACTCAGAAACTATATGTACCTATTGTTGCTGTTGTGACCTGCTGTTATGTGCTGCTATGTGACCCTGTCTTGGCAAAAGAGGTTTTAATCTCAATGTGACTTAGTTGAATAAAGGTTATATTATTTATTAAGATCAACGCAGGTGAAACACAGCTGGGTGTTAGGAATACAAAACCTGAACCCTGCAGCAACGGAGCAAAGTAATATAGTCTAATGAGTCATCTTTTATCCTTCCACCCCTTTGGATGATGCCAAAACGAGCTTTCAACTCACTTTATCTATTGTCGGCTATTTCAAATTATGGTCAAACTGTAATGATATGAGCAGTAATCTCCTGGGAGTCATTAGATCTGATCATTACACCAGTCCAATAACAGCCAAGGATTATGAGGCTATTTTACACAACCAACTGTTGATAATGCCATAATTACATCCTGCCAAACAATTTAAAGTGTGTGTGTGTGTGTGTGTGTGTGTGTGTGTGTTGTTTTTTTTTTTTATGAACGTCAAGATGACATCAAATAGTTTCCACGACCACTTCAATTGTGAAATCTTAATGTCAATGAATATTTATTGGAATCCAATGTGAAGTAGATTTCTCTCTTATTCACTCGTTGGCTTTGTTGCTTTGTGGCAAAGAATATACTGAAAGTAGCTTTGTATATATATTGTTTCCATTCTGTTCGGACGTATTTATGTGTTGATGCACAAAATGTCTTGATTTGTAAATGCAATAAAAAAGTGTAAGTTTGTCTGAGACATTTCATACAATAGCCTATATATTTCTCTTTTTTTATCAAACAATAATCCGTGCAGTCTCATACTGATCTTTTTGTATCAAGGGCAAACAAATGGACAAAGCGCACAGCATGCTTCAAAATGGAGGCCTATAGAGTCTCCCAGCGTGCACTTGTCCATCCATGTCTTACACACAGCTTGGTGGCCGGATGCCACCGTCAGAGAAAGGCTGATACAGTACTTGCTGTTCCGTTTTCTGCCTTCACTTTTTTTCAGATTTGGAAATATAAAAAAAAGATATACCACTTGATATGCATAGTGTCAAAACGAAGTTAGAAGTCCTAAAATATGTGGCCCATATTGTTTTTTAACTATTTATTACAGTGAGAATAGATAAGACAATACCACAATATGTCTTTGAACAACACCTTATCTCAACAAGGATAATGTTCTACATGAATAGGGTCTTGGTATACAGAAGTACGTACCTTGGATTCTCTCTATATAACTGAATTTAATTTTTATGCTGTGCATCAGTTCTAGCAGACTCCACGAGTTGGGCTTTATAGGCATGTGTCTGTCCTGTTAGATAGTGTGTCAGGAATATCGGGTTATAAATGATCGTGGCTAAGAGTCTACAGCCATGGTAGCAGCCCCGTGAGGCTGTATACGACCCAACGGAATAGCCAGAGGTGTTGTTTCCCAACATTGTTTCATTAACGTTACCTGATTGAGACTCCAGGTAAGAGATTTTACTAATGTGCTGTTAAAATAAAAATTAAATGCTGCGCTATTGACTTTAGACCAGGTTTTTGTTGGTTAATGGTGCGATCACTTTCCGCTGCCTCAAGTTAGCAATACGCCAAGAATGCACCTGAACACACCTCCCTGTAGGACCAGCACGCCCATGGGCGCACAGATGGGCACAGGTGCATTTGCTAATTAAATGACACGGGTGCAGGACGGGAAATTGACAACTGCATCGGTCTTAAACTAGCAAAGACACTTGCGTCGGGCTTTGCGCTGTGCTGCACTCGGAGCAAGATAGGCCCCCCCGTCTTTAAAATCGCAACAAACTGGAAGTAAAATAGATTTCTGGGATTACTGGTGCTATCCTTTTATCCATACAAACACACAATCTTTGAATCCAGAAGTTGTTGAGATATTTCAGTCCTGAAAATTGAGAATATATTGTTTATTTAACAAAGATTATAAATGTGAAAAATATGTGACATTGAGACTTGTCATGGTCAGGAGTTGGACTTAATATAGTACTATTATTGTTCTTCTGACTGACTTAGAAGAACAACCTGTTGTTGTTGTTGTTGTTGTTGTTGTTGTTGTTTTTGATGATGAACTGATTGAAGACTGTCTGCTGCACAACCATCTCCATATTGGTCTTAATGCACAAGTGTTGTTAGAGGTTTTCAATATTTCTGTTCTACTTACACATAATTTAGTAGGACAGGAAACTGAATTCAGAGCTTTTTCATTTCCTGTCTTCATATTATGTTCTTTAACATGTCAAAAGAAAGAAAGAAAGAACATGTGTAGGATTTCTTAGATTTTTGTCATCATCACACCCTGAGATGACATGACCTGCCATTTTGAGTGCAGTTATTACAGTAAAATGTTGAAAGGTTGACAGCCAAAACAGACAATTATATTAACTGGCCCCTGGCCCTCTGTCAGCTTCCAAGAGTGGCCCTAAGGCTAAACTGTTTTAGAATCTCTGGTGTAATAACGCGAGAATGGCTGTCCTGATTATTATAGTTAAAAGACTGTGAGTATGTGTTTGTGTATGTGTGTCGCTGTAATTTCCCTCTACATCTATAGCGGCGCAATGAGTGCAGCTGAGCTGTCAGATGTTTTGTCGTTTAGTAGAGTTCTTGAGAGTTCTAGTAAATACCTTATCATAGTTCAGTGCTTATAATGAATGATCTGTCAATTATTGAGACCCAGAAGATTATTTGTTTGCCCTTATATCTCATTTAAAATTCCTTAAATGCAGCAGCTTTGCAGCTTTTCAAGCTCCCTGGATACCAACCTTCAACAAGTAATTGGGGGACTAGTTAGCAACTCCGAGGTAGAGTGCTGTGTTGGTGCTTTAGCTTTAGCGAGGGAACTAGTCCCACAGACATCCTTTCATTCAATTAATCAATGACCTTGAGAGCTGAGTTGACTCATGCTTCTGGGTTCCTTGTTATAGTGATATATCTCCAGGTAAACATTACTGTGGACACACTGCGATCAGTGGTGGAGGAAGTATATACTAATACCACACTGAAAAGAAAAGTCCTGCATTCAAAACCTTACTTAAAGATCCCATATCATGCTCATTTTCAGGTTCCTACTTTTCCTGTTCGTACTAGAATGTTTACATGCTTCCATGTTTACCAAAAACATAATTTTTTGCTGATTCTGTCTGAACCTATATATCTGTCTGAAACACTCCATTTTAGCGCCTGTCTCTTTGAGTCCCCCTCTCTAAAAAGACCCACCTGATCTGATTGGTCAGTGTTTCTGGGTCTCCCACATCTGTGCTCTTGGCATCTCTGTACTGTCATTTCAGCCAGGGAATGACTGTAGCGGCACTGTAGCAGCACTTTCTATATATTAGTATAGTTGTGACATCACAATCGTACGGAAGCTCTGACAGCTCGTTTAAACGCAACATTTGTGAATATGGGCTGTGTGCATTTTTCTGTGGATTGAGCGTTTTGATACTATTATAGTAGTATAATAGTATTTATGTAGCACCTCAACCTGCTTTATAATAAAAAATAAAAGACATGGAAATATCACTTTTTACAGCATGGGACCTTTCAGTTAAAGTATTATTAGCAAAATGTACTTAGAGTACATGAAAGTATCAGTCCTTATTCTGCAGTAAAATGTTCCCTGTCAGTTTTACTATTTTATGTTTTTAGATTAATTTTACTGTTCCATAATGCAGCATTTTACTGCTGTAGATGTTTAAGGTTGTGCTTGTTTTAACTCCTTTTTATTCTGTTGGGTAGTTTAATCTACAGCAATGCATCATATTGTATAAGATCATCATATGTTTGTAGCGTTGCTATCTTGTGAGAAATGCATATCTCTAGATAGTCAACCTTTTAATGAGATAAACAGCCCTACCTTCAGCTTTGTGGCATTGTATTTTTGAGCTATTTGAGGTATTTTAAGAAGTAGGAGAATTTCCTCAACACATAAAGGAACATCTGATTCTTCAGTTTATCACAAACAATCAAAATCAACAAATCTGGAGATACATGGTTTTCACTGGACAGGAAAGGTATGAAAAACTGTAATCTTCAGGTTGACCTGGAGTAAAGTAGCATACAATTTAGATACTCAAGTAAAGTACAATACCTCAAATTTGTACTTAAGCACAATAAATATAATAAAATAAATGTACTTAGTTACAATCCACTACTGCTGCAAACTATACTGTCTTGGTGTGGCAAAAAACTATAGCTACGTTGAAGCACTGTAAATATATTTCTCTTTTGTGTCTTAAGTCTTCACCATTATTTGCTTTGATGCCTTACATCCAACTTCAGGCCTAGTTTCACTCCACATTGTTGCAGCATTCAGCTGTCTGAAGATAAGCCAATTTGACTGTTGCAGTTTGCCAACTCATGAGATGCTAGTTCCTGTCGGCTTCTGTTATTCTATTCATTATGAAAAGGACGTTAAGGGATGAGCTTCCCACAGATACTTCTAATGCTGCAAGCAGCTCATAGCACCATTTAACATACTATTTTTTTTTAAATTCTCTAAGTAGTGTTGGATTAAATTAGAGTTTTTTTGGTAGAGTCGTCTGTACATGACTCTTAGAGACTGTGAAACTGTGTCACACTCAGCGCTACATGGCAGCTAGAAAATGACAATAGCAGTATGCCTCTTCCCACTTTGGCAAGTGCTCGCAAGCCCAGCACATTTTTGCAAGTGTAGCATAAATGTGCCACAAGAAAGAAATATGAGTCAAGCGATGCCTTCAAAGTACCATCACTAGTACCTTAATTACCAATTTCACTGTCACAGAATATGCAGAATCAAAGAGCGAAGACTCTGTGACACAGTCAGACAGACTTGGTGCTGCCATATGTAAAGTTCTTGACACTGTAACACTCTGCCGCAACATTAGTACATGAAAAATGTACCCGTTTTGTTTACTACTATGTATGAATTATTGATATATAACATGTTAAGCCTGTACATTTAAATGCAGCATATTGATTTGCATCTACAAACGAACCTTGAATTGTTGGAATGAAAATGCCAACATGTTCAGCTTTGGCCACTGTTTGATGCATGAATTTAGGCAGAGGCAAGTTGATCAGTAAGTGAAGAGTCTCCTTTCATCAAAATAAACATCTCCGCTTCTCATGTTATGTAAAATACTCATGCTCTTATGCTCACATGGAAGTTTACTAAGAGAAATGACATAAAGTGAAAGTGAATTTTATCTACTACTGTAATAGAAACTGATGGAACATTTAACATCTATTTTGTCTTTAAACTTACAGTATGCTCCTTTTAAAGACGGAGTATGATATATGAATGTGTTTTCAGATAACAGCCATAACATGTTTGAAGACATTTGAACACAGAATATGACTTGGAAAATGCTCTACAGCACTATCTTAAAAAACGCAGTGTAGACCAAAGCTTTAATGCTCTTATGCGTGCCAGCCATTTTTTTTTATTATTTATTATATATTTATTGTCTTCATTTAAGCATATCCTTTTATTTGAATTTTAATTCATCTTTAATAAATCCATCCAGAAAAAAAGCCCTTTCTCCTCCTATAATAATCTGGTGCCATAACAAGTCCATTCAGTGTGTTATTAGGCTAAGCCACGCTGAATGTTCCTCTCTCATTTTGGGTATTCTTCATTGCACCCTCCTGGCATATCCTCGGCGGTTTCATTATATAACAAACACATTTTTACTACAATATGTCGGGTTATTTAATGAAACCATTGTGGCCATAATGGCAGGGGATTAGAACTAATCCACACAGTAACTTTGCTGATAAATTCAGACATAAAAGCAGCGCTTGTTCACAGCGATTGGTTCATCTTCTGTGTCGATTTTTAGACCAGTAGTTTCACACAAAAAGTAAGCTATTCTTAAGCACTGGTTCTCTCAGGATTATAGGTATCTTTAAAAAAAAGAGAAAGGGGTATTAAATAACAACCAATGCACAATTCTCTCAATAAATACCGGTACTTACCCTTCTACATGAGTGTTTGTTTGTTTATGTGAGGCTGTGTGTTTGTGTAACCACTATTTTCACATGAGTTGTGACCACATTAGATGCACACAGGTTTTTCCCCCACAATTTGTTGTCTGGCTATAAACTGCGAGTCAGTTCCAGTAAAACTGAAGTGCTGTTTTGATGTCAAGGAAGATATCAGGTGTGATGTACACTTGTTCTCGATTTGTGCTCATACAGTACTATAGGTCTGAGCAGGCCTGACCCTCTTGAAAAAGAGCCAGTACTTTTTGTGATTTCTCGCCAAAATATGAACTAGGTTGTTGGGAAAAATACACACAGGATCCCAGGATTTTGTGTACTTTTGTGTCCGTGTGCGCCAGTCTGTTTGTAAACCGAAGAGTATTGTATATACCAGTGTTCCCCAACCACCAGTCTGCGGACCGGTACCGATCCGTGGGTCATTTGGTACCGGGCTGCACAGAAACAAATTAATAACATTATTTCCGTTTAATTGATTAGTCTAAAAGATGTTTTATTTTGAAAATTTCCCGGATTCTCTCCCATCTCTCGCGCGTCTCTTCCTCTTGACACGTCACGTGATATTTACCGCTCAATGAAGCCCACAAACTTGCTAAAAAATAAGTAAACAAACGTCTTTGCTGAGCTTTTTTGTTCAGGGGAAAAGGCCCGCGGAGAAGAAGACAGATGAGGAGCCTACAACTTCAAAGAAAAATAAATTGAACAGACAATACCAGGAGTCCTACTTAAAATATGGATTTATTGCAACAGGTGATTCTCATGTGCCAAGCCTGCTCTGCATAATATGTGGCGACAAGCTAGCAAATGAGGCAATGAAGCCTTCAAAACTTATTCGGCACATGGAGACCAAGCACCCCTCATTAAATGACAAACCTTTGGAATATTTTGGTTGCATGGAAACAAGCGCATGGGAACAAGGTAAATTGTGAAAATTGTGTTTTTCATGCATTTCATACATTTATTTTCATATTATATATATTATTAGATATTTGTTTTCATGCTGGTCGTATAATTTTATTTTGTCGTGTTTTATACACCACACCTTGAAGACCGGTCCGTGAAAATATGTCTTAAGTGAAACCTGTCTGTGGCGCAAAAAAGGTTGGGGACCTCCAAACGTCATTATTGCTACCATGAAATAGGCCTGACCTTAAACTGCTGTTGCAGAGATGTTAAAGTTACATTTTTTTGAGTATTTTCTATTCTCATGTTATTCATTTGATGTTTCCAATGTCAAAAATTAACTTTGAATCTCAATGTTTAAATCTATTGTGCTATTTTATATAAATAAAGTCCGTTACATTCAAGCCATTGCCAAATGAGCTGATACAAAGCTAATAAAGACTATCAGCTCCACAAAACTCTCTGTATTGTTCAGTATGGCTACGTATACACTATGGTGTAGTCCGGCGACATTTGCACGTAGAAGCTCAAGTGATGCGTTTTACGTCACCACTGAGAAAGAACAATAGCAGCGTTCAGCTTTGGAGACGAAGAGGACATACAAATTACAAGATAATTACCTCTTCTGAAGAGTCCATCATGTTTTTTTAATCCTCCGTGTTCTGCCTTGATTTGACCGGTTAAACGCTACAATTAACTGTGTGTAGAAGGACTGCAGGCTTGTGTCATGCGGACACTCCGACAGTGTTGTCATTACTTGGAATTCCTCATGGGGGAGACAGAAACTTAAAATAATTAAAGGGTTTTTTTGGACATGGAGGGGGGATGACATGCAGCAATTCTGAATGAAAGCTACAGAATGCTTACTGAATGGACCTTGTGTGTGTGTGTGTGTGTGTGTGTGTGTGTGTGTGTGTGTGTGTATATATATATATATATATACATACATACATACATACATACATACATTTTTTTAAGGCATTCTCATTCAAGTTTACCAACATTAGCATGTAGCTAATTCACTATATAGACCACTTTGTCATTGTAACTTATTGAAAAGGCAACAGAAACTGGAGGGAAAGCAAACGAAATAAAGCTGGACTGCCAGATTGGCAAGTTAATAGGAAACTAAATGTGAATCATCAGTTTATGACCATACATTTAATCTGAACCATGCATATATGCTAAGAACAGAAGAACAATAGGGAGCAGTGATTCCACTGGTTGCCTGGCAAGACGACAAGTCACGGTGGCCGGCCAAGAAATAGTCCAATACATAATACCCCGTTTAAACCTAACTCAATTTTACACATTGCTTTTTGTAAGGATTGAACTGATGAGATACAAAGTGTTAATTAGTGAGCTTCAGAGGTGCTGGTACATGGATTGTATTTCTTTTGAACAGAGCCAGACTAGCTGTTTACCTGTTTCCACTCTTAATGCTAAGCTAACTGGTTGCTGGCTGTAGCTTCATACAAACATAGGAGTGGTATCAATCCTCTAATATAACTCCTGACAAGAAAGCAAATAAGTGCATTTTTAGTTCTCACCATAGATGGAAAGTCTGTCCTGCAGCACTTTAGTTCAATTAAAATCTTTTTATAAATTCCAGATAGAGATCACAGTGTGCAGCTTTTTTTTGATGACATCTGTGCTGTAAACATTAAAACTGCTTTGGTCGCAAATGCAAAGTCTAACAAAACATTTGTATTACATAAACACAGACATTGTTAGTTATTCAAAGCCTTTGCTGAGCAGCACTCACATTTTACCAAACAGAAATGCTGATAAAAGCAGAGAGAGGAAATATGGGCAGTTTGTGTAAGTACTCGGGGGAGAGACTCACACAATGAATGCACACGCAAAACCCAAACACTGACTGCAGTGCTGACTAATGAATCACAAATGAATTCATTGAGATAAATTTTGTTCATTAGTGTTTGCCATCGTAGTTTGTTGGGGATTTGAAAAGTTCAGTGCAATTTGTGTTTACAGAATTAATGGTTTCATCAGTCTAATTCTACCAGGAGGCGTCATTATTCCTCTGCTGTAAGGTAACTCTGACAGATACAGTCTATCACTAGTCCTCCGCCATACCATCCTCATCGGTTACCACACAGTAAGATTTAGGAGGCAAACAATGACGGGCTGGTGTGTTTAGCGTCTATTTGAAGATTATCTGATCGTTTAGAATATCAAAATAGTTTTTCTATTAGTTTCTGCATTATTGTTGTCTATGTAAGAGGCGGAGTTAACACATCAAGTCCCACGTTTCTCGGTGGAAGCGGAGGCAGGTCACACTGTCTTTATAAGCAGCAGGATAGATGACACAGGGAACTAGAGCAGTGTAATTGTCTGTAACATCACAAGAGCCCCCCCTCCATGGCACCTACTCAACTTCCAAGTGTGTGTCAAGCAGAGAATCTGACAGTTTGACAACAAGGTTTTCATCTCATACCCCAAATCTCTCCACAATCAAGCACCAGGAAGCAAAAAAGAACAATTGAGGGGCGGTATTGAAAATGTGAAGCCAACCTCTCAGATAAGGCTGTCTCTGTAGGTGCCCTGCTAGTTAAACATAGCCCAGCAGCCTCTCACATCCCCATTTAGACACGAGTTTGTCACTTGGGAGGAGGTCGTTCCGGTGACAGTGATGAGGAGGCCCAGACGCCAGACACGCTGTCAGCGCTCGTTAAGGTCAGCTCATTAAAGAATGAAATAAATAAACTGGTAATGGAAAGTGTGAGAGAGAAGACAGTGCAGGGAGACGTCTCTGTCTCCTCCTGCTCTGAGGAAGAATCCAGCGAGGGAGATGGATTGTAGCGATTGAGCTGTGAACCTGCGTGACACAGCTGCGTTTTCTGCAGCTAATGATTCTTTACAGAAAACGGATCAGAGCTGAACTTGCACTTGTCATGTGTCACAGAGCCATACAGCTGTTCTTCCCCCCCTCCCCCTCCCCCATGTACAGCAGCCCGCTCCGAGGCTGCCGCTGATCAGAAGATGCTGTAGTAGAGGAGAGCGGTGTAGAGATTTGGTAAGGGGGGGAGGGAAGGCTCCAGCTAAAGACACTGATGTTGATTGATCATAGTCAGAAACATGGCCCATTGGAGATGAGAGGAGAGATGCATACACACAGAAATGCTTCGGAGACAGACTGATCTTTAAAAGTTTGACATAAACCCATCAGCTGTCAGTCACTCAAAGCTCACAGATTGCTGATGTTTTTTTTTATTTTTTTATTTTTTTTGAGAGGGTGCACACATAACAGGAGCATGCACCACAGCACCATAACTTTATATTCCTCCCATCACAGAAGAGAAAAGTTTTCTCATGGTGCTGTTCTTAACAGAGGGCACGAAAAGTACCGATTGCTGCCAAAAAACACACAAAACAATCAAATGAGTGTTTGCTAGTTTCACTCCAGTGGCCTCGGAAACATCTGTTGGATTTGCCTCTGTGGTCACTGGCAAAATATCAAATAGGAAGCGAGTGAGAAGGGGGGAAAAAATAAAAGCTGTGATCTGGGAAAAAATAAGGCATCAAAATTGTGCAGAACAATGTACATAACACATACAAGCTCTTAACAGGTTCAATATGGAGGACTGACGACTAAGCACTTAGTGGTTTGTCTTTTGTCAAATGGGCACAATAAAAACATGGACTGACAGGAGTATAATGGGTATATGGTTGGTTTACAGGGGCAAACATATTACAGTGTGTTGTCATAGCAAAAAACATACGTTTTAGGGGTTTGATGTGTGCTGAATACAATGGAAAGATTTTAGTGCAACTTTGTTGTCCCTACCGGAGTCATTAATGTGAGGCTGCATTGTGAATATACAACTTTGCATTTGTCATTTTGGTCCTTAATATTATTAGTCCACCATTTTCCGGTTGAAGAGTTTAACTGAGTGGAGGAAAAGCATATTCAATTCCATCCATTTGTTCATTCCCCGCTCACGATCCATCCTTCCACAGTCTAAAAGTTATGAGGGAAAAACTGAGCATTCGATACAAAAATTCTCTCTGCTTCACTGTGGCATCTGTGCTGCTGTACTATTGCAAACAAGCAGGCCTTCCTGCACCTGTTTACTCCTTTTATAATGAAACCTCTTAGTTTTATTTAAGCAAGAGAAGAAGGGAATGCATTACATCTGTGTGCATGCTACTGCTGCACTCTGCGTACACACACATAAAGTCGGAAAATGTGTTGTTTAAGCTAAATCCAAACTGGTCCAATAAAGCAATTACAGTAAAAGCATTAGGTTGGAGTGCTACATATGTCAGCAGCACTGAAATTATGTATTTCTGGGCAACAGTCAAACTAACGTCTCAATATTTGCCCCAACCACAGGGTGCATGTTATTAAATTCTCAGTTGGCCAATGAATCGGGCCTATTAATGAGATATTTCACATTTTGAGATAATTGGCATCAGTTGATACCTACATTCACAAGGCCCGAGACAAAAGCACCATGGGTCATCCACACGTCACCTGAACATTTTTTTAAAACATTTGTCCAATTTTCAAAAGTTATAGTCTACAACTAAAAACTAGGCTTGACAAAGACAATGCAGACAATAGCTAATAATAGTTAATTTTGTTATTAAATTGTTTTATTTTATCAGATGCAAAAACAACAACATGATATTGCCGTTATGTATCGGCCGTTGGCTGAATTGAAAAACCCATATCAGTCAATGCAATGTTGGCTACTGTCCTGACCCTAAACCTCCAGTATGTTAGACCATTAATATCTCAATGTAAAAATAAATCTCATTATACAAAACACTAATAATAAAATAAAGAGCTACAAGTAATAATTATGATTCAACTCTTTCCATATATTTTTACACCGGCAGTTTGATTGTCATAAGAGTACTACTGTAAAAATGTTGTACAATGTACAACATTTTAGAAACTTACCTTGATGATGTCATATGGGTATCTGGGATTTGGCTTGGAGACCACACATTTTTTTTACCAAAAAGTTTTATCAACAATTTGGGCGCTTGGAGTTTCCAAGACATGGGGATTTACCACATCAAGAAGGGTCTAATGAAAGACACTTTTGGGTTGCACGTTGGGAATTGTAGGATGCAGTGGTTCAGGAGCCTAAGCCATTGTAGGGACTAAGACATGATTAATGCTGCATCAATTTCCCTTTTTAATCTGTCTTTGGGAGTTTATGGAAGTAAACAATTAAATTGGTAACCCGTTGATCAATAAATCATTTAGTCTATGAAATGTCAGAAACTAGTGACAAAAGGCCACTGCAAGGCAACATCTTCAAATTGCTTGTTTTGTTTGACCGACAAAACCTAAAAATGTCTTAATTTTTTATATATATATATATATATATATATATATATATATATATATATATATATATATATATATATATATATAGTTTGCTGTTTTTCTCAGTTATAAATAAAACTGAGAAAAGCAGCAAACTGCATACAATAGGTAGACAATCATCTCTCAATGGTGTTCTCACTCTATTCTGCCTCCAGCAGCCTCTATCAGTCCCTATTTCTCTTCACGAGGGATGTCTGTCGATACTCCTTCCTCCAAAGCACCATGACGAGAGGAATGGAGCGGGAGCAGTGATCAATTTCAGATATGGCCCAAAGCACAGGGTTTACTAACAAAAGAGATTTCATGCGCTGTTAAAGCTATTGAGTGGCCAGTGGATTAGCTCACACTTCACATTAACCCTGAAACTCAACGACAAAGGCCCACTTAACAAATGCCCCGCAACCTACGCCATGTGGACCCACTTAGGCTCTGATAGCATCAGTGGTAATTGAGACACTTCAGCGGCGACAAACAGTGGCATTTAGGAGACACAGCCGTTTACTGCAGGGTTATCCAAACACATGCTAACAGAGGCAGCGTACTCCGAGTGCAGAAGCATATGGGTGAGGTTACTGTCAGGGCATTTTATGATTGAGGGAATGCCAACGATTTTTTTAATTCCAAGTGCAAATAATTCACACAGCTGTTCATAGCTGTTCGATTCTGAAATGCAACATGTATAAGACCTATGTGTTAACATTGTTTCAGATCTCCCTGGTGATCATATTTGATCACACATGCCACACAATACTTTGAATCTTTTGACCAGGGTTTATAGATCCACTTAATTGGATTTTTCTGTCCGAAGTAGGAGCTAATTATCTATACACTAGCTACACTTTGAATACATCCGTTACAAGATGCTCTTCCCCCTGTAGATAGAGGAGAAAAGACTATTTGCATTATTAATCTGACTGCTGTGTGACAAGTCATTTCTTTCCAGATAATGAAGCGCATGTAACATGGAATGTAACACTATCGTTAAAATGTAATAAATAGTCTGCATCTTGCTTTGAGTGTCAGTGTCTTGAAGATAGTTTCCAAACATTGTTCTTATTTGCAAGAACAGCACTTACTACAACAGAGAATGTTTCTTACAATGTTTTTAGGGCACATCATCCATCACAACAGAGTTACAATGAGGACTGATTGTGTCATTTGTTTGCTTTGTTTGCTTACAGCAGTTGTTTGCTGAATCTCATGTTCCCCAGGAAAAATACAGCAGAGGAAAAACAGAGAGGAGCAAGGAAAAACTGAAACTGTTTCAAAAACTCGACATTGCTTTCATCTCTTGTTCTTTAGTCTTCCCTTTACTATTCATTGTGCACCCACAAACTGCAGTGTGATTTCAACAATGAATACATGCAGTGTGATTTTTATTTTGGATTTGGATTGTTATGTTTGTATATGTGTATATATACATATGTACAGTATGTATGTATTCACTGAAACTATTGCTTCCCAAAATGTGTTACTCACACGTTCATGATTGAAAGGCTTAATTCTCCAACGTTTTCACAGGTACTGTGCAATCTAATTCTGAAATTAAAAATAATCTAAATTTAATTCAAACAGTTCCCTTAGCGTTTCTTTTCAACCATCCTTTGAACAGTAACAAATCTCTAGTTAATATATGTGCAATCAGCACTAACAACTGATCTACATATTCATTCCTTAACACTTGTGTTTTAAACGCTTCACCGAGCTATTGTTGATTCATGAGGTAATGGTTCTGCTGAGAACATTTTCCCTGACATGTAAATCAAACTGAACAGAGTCCGTTCCAGAGATCTACAAAACGTCTGCACATACACAACTATGTAAAATGAAACAATGACTATAAGGTTGAAGTGCTGATTCTCAGCTTTAATTCATTTAAAAAGAATGTTTGAATCTACATCAGAAAACGAGTGCAGGAATTGTAACCTTTCTTATACGTACAGTAGTCCTCCACTTTTAAAGGACAGATACTACAGAAACAAGTTACTGTCTGGCTTACCAGATGTACAGTGCTGAAATAGACATCCCTCCCCTGAGAGCTATTTCACAAAACCAAGATAAGTGAATAAACCAGGATTTCCCAGTTATCCTGGCTCAATTTAGCCTTGACTCGGTTTCACAAAAGCAGTGGCACCTAAGTTACCATGGAGATTTATTCTTTACAGCTAGCCTGCTCCTGACCAGGCTAACAGCCAGGATTTATTAATCCTGGAGCCTTTTCTGTTCACTCAGCAGTGGTTTTACCTTATTGCTATCAGACTGCATTAAAGTACAACAGGTGCATATTGCTGTTCAGTTAAGTACTGTTATTATTTAAAGTTGTGACCATTCTTTTTATAATTCATGTGACATTGTTACTGTTAAATTGCTGTATGAAGACTGCTGTTCATATTGTTGTTAGAAGTTTGATGAATATATTATGGCAGTTGTTGAGATAATTAGAAAAGGCTGATACAGTTGCGTATGTGTTTTAAATTAAATCAGTTACTAAGAGCAATATATTAATGCGCTGTACATGTGTTTCTATAGTGCACCTTGAATTATTTGAGTTGATTAATTTTTATTTTTTGTATTCTTTAACAATAATAATTCAATAAATTGGCATTCTTAGCACACAATTTGTGTTGTCCAGTAAACTGGCACTATAATTTGGGAGGATTGTATAATTTTAAGAACATTTTTGTACAATCCTCCCAAATTATAGTGTTAGTTCACTGAACCAATAACTATATAGTGTAGACTACTTTACATTCATGAAACAACAGGGAGAGGACACCCCAATGGTTTCTGACCTTATATTTTGCTGGGGGGAAATAACTGATGAATATCCGTCATGTTTACAGTGTGCATTATATTTATCACTTAATTCTCTTTATAGTTTCTAGATTTTAGAGTCCAGTTTCTTCACTGTCTTTATTTTCTATGTCCATATATACGAGGGAGCAAAGCATATAATATGTAAAGAAGGAAACTCGGCCTCTATAAAAAAAAACGTGAGAAAAAGCGTGGCAGATAATAGCGGACCAACTGAATGATAGTCTAAAAATATACATACCAACTACTGCTCTTAACTGAAACCATTCAATGAACAAACAGTTGTACACTTATCATTAAAAGCGAGCAGTGGAAGTTAATATGACTTAGGAAAGTTATATTTTAGTCCATGAGAGAGAGGGAGCAACCGAATGAAAGAGATATTTATGCATCATATTCTAGTGTTGTTGAAAATTGATCTTCATGGTAAATTTCTTGAGTAACATTATCTTCTGCTTACTTTTAAGGTAAATAGTACTACTGCTAATTTGTCCAAATGATTAGTAGCCTAATCCTTGAATGGTAGGATTGTGACAGTTTCAATTCAGAGCAGTAGTCAGTAAATGTATATTTTTAGGCTGCTTACGCATTCAGTTTCATTACTGCAGCCGTGTTGATTTTTTACAAATAATGTATTCCACAAGAAGCTGCTGCTCACTCTGTATAAAGTATGAACAATGCCTATTCTCCATTTTAGCATCAATAAATCTGTGATCGACCTCGCGGTCTGTTAAGGAAAGCCGTGAATGAAGCCGGCTCAATCGGTTGCACGTTTGCCGAGCCAGGATAAGTAGGTGAAGCTATGTCAAGGCAGGAGTAGATAGCTGCGATAAGTGCTCGTTCACGGATTTCTTAAATAGACCAAGGTATCGATCACAGATTTACTGATGCAGAAATGGAAAAGACGTGTGCAGCATATGTTTCACCCGTTGAGCAGCAGCTTCTAATAGAAATTTACGAGGAGGTGAAATATAATCCGCTATATTATATAATATGCAAAAAGGGAAATACGGCTGTTATCAAACGGAAAAAAAAGCCCGACAGACAATAGCGGACCGACTGAATACGTATGGATTTAAAAAAAAAAAATCTACTTTCACTCCACGTTTTAATTGCTTTAATATGCTTGTTTTATGTGTTGGTTTTATTGCTGTATCTGTTTTTATGCGCTAAATGTGCTGGTTTTAGTGTAAAGTGTCTTTGAGTAGCCTGTAAAGCACTATATAAATAAAAAAATAATAATCTTGTTCCTGGGAAATTTATAAGCACTAGGCTTAATTTCAAAGCTTATTCATAATGCGAGAATATGTTTTACAACCATATGCACAAATCTCCATAAGCTATAAGCTCTTTCTACAATTAATGTTCATACAGAACAAGCATGACTGGACAAAAACTAGAAAAAGAAGTGACTTCAATAGGCTACACACTGTAAGCACATCTGTAAAACAATGTAGCCTGTTATTATTCATGTTTTTTTTTCTCACTCCCAAGCTCCAAGATGACGAGTGACAGCACCAAAATAAAATGATTAAGAAGCTTTGTGACATTCCAACACATTCTCACTCCCATTTGGTAAAAAAAGGACATTTGATCAGGTGCCATTTTCGTCGTTATTTATGCAAAAAGTCCGCTTTTAGAGTCCGCTGCGCGGTGTGGGAGGAGCAGACCAAACAACAGATGAAGAAATAACACAAGCGGCGGTGTGCCACCCCAGTTGATGGAAGACATAATTCTGAGGTAAGTTTTAAGGTGGTTTCCAAATGAATCATAATTTTAAACTAACTGGCAAATTGCCAGTGGCAATATGACTGCACATTTAGAGGAGAAGAGATTTTGCCGCAAATAGTTAGTGCGAGTCGGCTAACGTTATGAAGCTAGCTACGTAGATTGGGATAATGTGGGGAAACCGGGGCATTGTTGTTTTTCAGTAAGTGTTTAATCAACCCATTTCATAAGAATTTCATACCAGACTGATGAAACTGATTATCTCAATGTCTATGAAGCTTGTTTATTATTGTAAAGGTCTAAATTATAAAGTTAGCCAAGTTATTTAGCTCTAAATTATAACATTAGCCAAGTTACTTAGCCCTAACTAACCTATATGAGCAGGTTTAATTTTATAGTAGCTAGGCTGGTAGTTGATTTTTAAGTAAGTTAAAACACAATAATGGGGACAAATAGTTTAAGATTCAGCCTAAAACAATATTGAGGTCTAATCAGACTGTCTTATTTTGTATAGGGACAGATAACAATGAAAAGGAAGGGAGATATTGCTGACTTTTTTTGTAAAGAGGCACAAATCAGGCCCAGATCAGGCCCAGGCAGACCCCACCCCTGAAACCAGCAGCCCTGGCAGCTCTCAACCGGGAGCTAGCCAGGCAAGTCACTGTGAGCATAGACAAGGACCCAGTCTACCACCACCAGGTCAGAACATACAGGCAGTAAATTGCATCTCCAGTTTATTGAAAAGTGAAGCCTCACACTGTAACAAAAGGTGATTTTGACAGATTAAGCTTAATTTTGAATGTTGATTTAGCTTGTAACAATAGATGAATTTCTGTGTGATGTTATTTATTTTATTGACGTTCTATTTATTTTGTCTGTATCCATGTTTGTTTGTTTTTTACAATGCTACTGTTATATAACATTTTGTACATTTTGTGTTAAATTTGTTGTTTTTTGTTAAATAAACTCTCCCAAGTATTTCACCCACTAATCTCCTGTATGCTTCAGCTTTACTTGCTGAAAATATTTCCACTTGGTTATGCAGATTGTTAATGTAAAGAGGGGGACCCATGTCTTGCTGATGACTATTGTGATCACATGTGTGTGTGTGTGTGTGTGTGTGTGTGTGTGTGTGTGTGTGTGTGTGTGTGTGTGTGTGTGTGTGTGTGTGAGACAGGGAGATGCATAATTATTTTTGTTGTTTCTGTAGACATCAATAATGACTGGCCAGACCTGTGGAGTGCTAAACAAACAGAAGACTTCAAATCCAAGAACCCCTGGTTGGGATCCAAAAACAAGAAATTGGGTAAGTTTAGGTAGATTGATAGTTTGGGTAACTTCTGAAACAGTGGGCACAGATAACTGTGTGTGTGTGTGTGTGTGTGTGTGTGTGTGTGTGTGTGTGTGTGTGTGTGTGTGTGTGTGTGTGTGTGTGTGTGTGTGTGTGTGTGTGTGTAAAGGACCATGCACACATACAGGAGTAGTTACATTGTTTGTTTATGCTTCGCAGGATGTCTGGTCTGTAGCAGTGTGAACTCCATTGGGATCGACAAGGAGCAAGGTGTATCGCTCTCAAGAGAATGGATGAACTTTGAAATTCAAGTGTCTGGCCAGGGAAGTAGAACAACAAGTTTGTCAGTCTTGAGAAATAAGGTGAGGAAACATGTGTTGTCCAAGGCCCACACTCAGGCTGTGAAGGTGGCAGAGCAACCGAAAGAAGCTGCCATTGAGAATGCAGTGGAGACTATGACTGAGTCCTACATGAAAGAAACTGAAGCTGTGTTTCGAACAGCCTACCATCTGGCCAAAAAGAACCGACCCTTTTCTGACCATGAGAGCCTCATTGAGCTGCAGGAACTGAATGGTGTAAAAATGGGCTCAATACTTCATTCACGTTACAGTGCAACACAAATAATACAACATGTTGCTAGTGAGATGCAGAGCAAAATCATCAGTAGCATTATAGCATCATCCAGTAAGTTAGCTGTCCTAATTGACAAGGCATCTTCTTTAAGTCACAAAGCTGTCATGACAGTTTCTATTAAAGCATCAATTCAAGAAGAAAGCCCTGAGTTCATATTCCTGGAACTTGTTGAACTGGAAAATCAGAGAGCAGATGGCATAGTACAGGCGTTACTCACCTGTTTAACTAATGCTGGCTTTACAGAAAAGTGGCTTCATGAAAACTGGGTAACATTTGTATCTGATGGAGCCAGTGTCATGCTAGGAAAGAAGTCAGGAGTAGCAACCAGACTGACTTCGAGATTCCCAAAGCTTTTTGTATGGCACTGCATGAGGGCTGTCCTTCTGATCTCAAACATATCAAACTTGATGATGATTAATATCAACGGCCCACCAACTTCCAAGTTTGATCCTAGAAAATATACAAGGACCTGGTTGAAGAGCCATCGTGCTGCCTCTTCTGTGCGTTCTAGACAGTGCAGTGTGAAAGCTCCTGCAGAAAGCAAATTTGTCTGGAATATACTGTAGTATGAGCAAAGGTCAGAAACCCAGTGCTGGGTTGAGAGAGTATATCACTGTTGATGTGTTGTTAATGCATATATTTTTGTTTATTGTTAACTAAATATTGTTGTAACATATTATTTTGTTGAATGATTTACCGGTAAATGAACATGTTCAAAACAAAGCATTAATTCAAAAAATGATGATATTCAATATTTGTAGCGATATTTATAGATATCTAATGAAGTATTCTATAAAAATAGTGTTCAGCTATTGAAAACCAAATAATTTCGATTTTATGACAGTGCACTTTTAAGTTTATCTGATTGGTTTTGATGTTTGGAAGAGAATGATTTGTGTGTTTTATTTAAGATGAAATATGAACAAGGATGCATTGTCAACTTCAGATTTGAAGTATTTTATTTAAATAAATGTTCAAAAAATAATCGAAACACCATGTTTGCCTCATGATAAATACATGTTACATTCATCCAGGCTGCTTGTGTGACCAGTAGTAACTACAAACTGCTCCTAATCAAGTCATGATCATTTTATAATAGTGAGCAAGTAGAAATGACAGATTTTGGGGTAAACTAAATCATAGTCTTACATGTCACTGTTTCTAAAACAGGGCTTTTTTTCTGGACTACTTAAAAAAAAAAAAAAAAAAAAAAAAAAAAAAAGGTGAAAACTGAGAGTATACCCACTTCACCAGGGACCACTACACCACTGGATGTGAGAACCTTAAAGCTGAAAGTTGGCACTTTATCCTCATGACTGTTGTGTCATTCCAAATCCAGTGGGCAGGAGTACAGAGCCAGTACAAAGAAAAATGTGTCATGGTCCCAATACATAGATACTTCACTGTACAGATTGAGACCTGTTCCATGCAGAATTTAGATGGTTTATACCGGTGGAAACAATGCAGTTTAATCAGGGTAAATATGCATTTTTCGTTTTACCTAAAGTTGCTCTACTCAAATGACTTGGAGCATCTAATTCTTCTTTCATTGAGTATGTTGTTACATGCATACCAATATTCCACTATTATTCCGAATATGACCGTATTCCGAATTTGATACAGGTCATGTAAACACAATGACTAAATGTTGGATTTTCAGAATAAGGCCTTATTCCCAATACAGCATTTTCCGATTAAGACGTGTGATATTCCGGTATTATTTGGGTTTTAGACGCATTCTTTGGACATTTATGCAGCGTTTTCGGAATATGTGTCTCGATCTGGGTTTTTACTGCAGGCTTATGATCAGCTCTGTGCGTTGCTATGGTTGCTGTATACAAACCAACCACCCAACAGTTTGCAAGGCTGCAGACCATGAAACACAGCTACTTTTAAACATTATCAAAGACTTGGATATCAACAGGTTTTTGGATATGCGCACACATCGCTACGCCAACCTTTTCAAGAAAATGGTTGAAGGAATGAAAGAGGGACGCTGTGTTCGGACGGTCCAACAAGTCCACCGCCGCTGGTGACCTTCGAAAAAGTCGTATTTTGCACGTCTTGTTGACATGTTAGTGGAATATTTACTTTCATTAGCCATGTAAACAGCTTAGTGAGAATATCGTCTTTTTCGGAATAAGGGAAAAACCCAGAATATTATGTGCATGTAAACATAGTCCCTGTTGCTCTCTTGCTTCAGGCATTTCATTGTCTTAGCAGCTGCAATAACTAACTTGGGAAATGAGTGCATGTAGCATGAAAAAGAGCACCAGTTTTTCCCAAGATCCGCATTCTAATCCTAAGAGATTACAGACACTTTTGATCTGTTCTTATACACAGATTTGTGTGAGTGCGTTTCCCTCCATTGATAATGGTATGAAAAAAATGAAGCGATTAGCGGGACCAGAAATCTAATTACGCTGATGCAGAGGTTGCTATGTTGTGTGAATCAGTGCACAAGCGCATGAAGTCTAGTTGTGCACATTTCCACACACACAAACGCACGCACGCACGCACACATTTAAGTAAAGACTACATTATTTGTCTTTGTTTAGAATGGATAGAAACGTATTGAACAGGTGCAGTCTGGAAACACAGCAGGTTCTGCTTGTGTGAGTGATTATCGGTGGCTGACTGGAGTGATATCACAGGGTATTCTGTCTTTATTTACTCATATTGATCTGCTTGTTACAATAGTCCAGACGAATGTTTGAGGGGAAAATTGAAAGCAATTGAGTCTGACGCAACATGGTGTCTGATTCTTGTCGCAGGTTAAACAGATGCTCTGTTTCTTCTACCCATAAACCACCTGTGCAGTGACTGTAAAACATCCCTCCTAACCAACGCAATAAATAATGAGGACATGAATGAGAATTCTATTACCTGCTAATCTACATTCAAGGACTTCTGCTGTGCGGTGTGCCGTGTTGTTGCTGAGAGGTGTTTTTCTTTCTGAAGCACCTTAAAGGACAAAAGCAGGTTCTTACGGGTTCTCATGTAATTGGGAATCCATGTCTACCCTGTGCCTCTTGACATTTCAGTGGTCTTTTAGCTTTAATATTGCCTGAAATTATGTTAAAAAAGCCTCCAGGGAAAAGAAACAAATGCTTTTAAAGAGAATAGATATGAAGGCACAATTTTAATTCCCGTTTTTACAGATGATGCATTGAATTTGCAATAAATACTACTAATATTAATACTTTTTGTGGCTTTAAACCCTCAACATATTTTAAATATTTCATCTTGGAAAGTGTTTTTTTAAGGATATTTACATTCACGTCACATTTGACAACATGGTAAGTGAAACTAATGAGATTTGTACTATTGTGCAGTGGTGAAAGAAGTAAAGATCCTGCATTAGAAATCCTACTTAACTAAAAGTACAGAAGAATTATGAGCTAAATTTACTTATAGTATTAAAAGTAAAGTGCTCATTCAGCAAAAAATCTGTCCCTGTGTGACTGACGTTATAATAAATAAAGTTATTAATACAGATGTATCAGTGTGTAAGAGGCATTCCACTCTTGTAGCTGCGTAGTTGTCAGTGGTTACCAACCTAGGGGTCAGGGCCCATCCAGAGAGTGACAAGATGAGGGCTTGTGACAAGATTAATTAGAGAGGAAAGAAAAAAAACATTTAACTATGTAGTTGAACATCTGTTTTAATTTTTATGAAATATGGGGAGTTTTACCTGGTTTGTCCTTGAACAGTTATTTCAATTTTAGATATTTTAGAATTTTAGAAGAAAAAATCTCTCAATGCTGTCAACTCAACATGACAAGGAGGTCCAACTCTAAAGTGTTGTATTTTATAAGATAAAGATATGTTATGTAGAATTTGAATCTGAAAATGTAATAGTAAATAAAACTGTCAAATCAATATCGTGCAATAAAAGTAAAATATTTTGCTCTAAAATGTAGCGGAGTAGAAATATCAAATGAATATATTCATACTTCAGTACTGCTTCTGTGTGTAACTTTCTTCACTGGCCTTTAGACTGTGTGTGTGTGTGTGTGTGTGTGTGTGTGTGTGTGTGTGTGTGTGTGTGTGTGTGTGTGTGCATGTGTTGTGTGTCCATCCACATCTTCTACATCAAATATGAATCTTCCTCCATAAATCCTCTTGATACACTATCATGTGTTTCCTCTCTCTCTCACCCACTCTGTATCTCTCTATCTCTCTCATTCCCCCTCTCTCCTCCCTCTCTTGTGTGTATTTGTACAATGCTGCTCAATGTGCCGTGACAGAGTAAATGCTGACACCAACACCTGTTCCCCGAAGGTCACCCAAATCTCACACACACACACACACACACACACACACACACACACACACACACACACACACACACACACACACACACACACACATACAGAAACACACACAAAACCTCTTTCCTTCTCCGTCAGGGTTTTGGTTTCATGTATTCCTCTTATTAGATGCAGCTGCCGTAAATAGACAGATCTCTCCAACACAGTATCCACTTATCCTGTTATGTTTCAAATGCCTTGATTGTTGGCTGCCATGCATTATTCATATATGCAACCTCTAGTTATCATAAAAAGTTGCCCTGTGCTTGCGTATTTGTTTGCGTGTATCATTAACGAATTGCTCTGCTAGGAATAAAAACATCACCCCAGGTCTCTTAGCATTAGCGACCCCGCTGCCCACACGGATGTCACACCACTGTAATTAGCAGTGAGAGGCGCAGCCATTGGCAGTGTTCACTGTGTAAAGTCATTGAAGAAGCCAGAACAATATGTCTGTTTGCTTTTTGTTGTTGTTGTATCTCATTATTTGTTGCCCACAAACAAATATGTTGGCAATTAGTCATTATCAGAATTATTGCGTATCATCGGTGGGTAACGAGAACTGGAGGATGGATTGTTAGAACTGCACAAACGAGACCCCGGGGAGAGCATCAGAAATGTAGAAAAGCAGGATAAATGACATGGAAAATCTGTCGAAATTTTGGTCATTTCAGGAGCACTTGTAGATAGTGAAATGTCCACTTATGACAGGAGTTATTTCCTGTCTTTCCGAAGGCACATTATCTATAATACAGGCACATAAATGGAAAGTTGGCAGAGAAGTGGGAAACTTTTCCATTTGAAGCACTGAAGTGAAAGTGAACCTGTAGAGCTGGTGAAGGGAGGATAAAATGATTTGTTGTGCAGAGGATGTTGGGGGAGGGAGGGTAAACTTGGTGATTCTCATGAATTTAAAGAGGCTACTTTACAGGGTTAATATACATAAATGCCTCCTTAGCAACCACACTTTCATACGACTGTCATGCAGATTTTCCAACATTTTCATATTCATAGTGGTCAGACATTCAGCCTGTTTTCATTATCATCTTAACCACTTTCCGTTATGGAATCACAGCAGCAAGGATGACGAGATAAAAACACAGATGACTTTCTACATCATCTGTGCTCTTCAATGGCTGAAGTCATTTTACTGATTTTGCTTGCAATAGGTTTTGATATTTTTCATGACATTCTTCTCACATGAAATAAGATAAACGTAGATAAACGTATCAGTGGTTCGAGATACAAAGAAAGTTGCATGGATGTATGGTTTATTTGTACAGTCTAGTGCTTTAAGATAATTACAGTCATGCGAATCAGGTTGGCCTTATTCATGTTGTTCCACTAGTGTAAACATTGAAATGTTAATGCACTTTATTTTATAGCCTTAAGGTGTTCTTCATTCAACATTTTTTCTTAACATAACATTAACATAACAGTTTTTAAGTGTAAAACTTTGAGTAAGTAATGCTTTTAAATGTTTCTTTACTTTAACTTTGAGTATTGCTTATTTAGACATGGATATTTAATGTTATAGAGAAATAATTCAGATTTACTTTATTTAAGCTGCCTTGCCACCACAATACAATAAACTGTATTAGTTTAATGGAAAAGAAAGAGAATGGAGCACACTGATTGATTTGCAGCCTTTCATTGTGCAAACAGACTTAAGTTTTCAGCACCACTGTATCTTCATCAGAGTAATAATGGACAAAGACAAAAATGCAAACACGTATCAATCTACAACAGGTAAGCAGCTCTCATTGGATTATTGGTTGAGCAGGATTTTAAAATGTATTGGGGGAGATCATAAAGTGAGAGTCTCCATTGTAAATGTCCCAGTGCCACGCACACAAACGGTACAGATTCTGCATCCATCATGTGTAACAAATTAAAAGAAACATGACAAAATCAATCAGTGCTGCAAGCTCTTTCTTGTCCCTTGGACGCTCTGTGTCCTTGAGCGGAGAGGCATCAGATTCAGTTGCGTTCTGCTGAAAGACACGCAGGGAACCCTGTTTCAACAGCCTGACGAGCCAGACCCACATCAAGATGTTGGGTCTGAGAACTCACCATTGGCAGGGCTCAATCCGAGAGGCGGGATAAATGGTTGTCTTTCAAATTCCCTCTGCACTCTTACATCTTCCTTTATTAAGAATGACTTCAGTGCTTAACTCCGAATATTCCAGAGTCGCGGCCAAAGCCGATTCTAAAGACGGCTGTTCGCCAGCAGCAGCAGCCATCTTCTTTGTTTTCAAGTAGCAGGGAATTCACGCGAAACCGTTGCAACTCTGCCGTCCTTATGTTAAGCCTGCCCACCGACTCTATACACGATGTGATTGGCCTGACCAGAATTTGTTTTTTCCAGATCGCAAGCCAACAGCTGCAAATTACATTTGCTGCCGCTAGGGTGCGTCTAGATTTCTAGGCTACTGTTTCAAACCTAATGTCTCAATTTGTTCTCAGAAGTCCTACTTTTTACCAACAACATCAGCTTTTTGCCATGTTTCAACAGCTACTGAAATGTTAAATACTTTTTTTTTCCAGCATTTTATTTAGCCTATGTGTTTGTAATATAAATAATGAGTAAAAAAGATTAAATATAGACTCCAGATTAAAGAAAATAATTTTTTAGAAGGTCCATATAACCATATCTGGCAAAATCCCCCAAAATCTCTATAAAGGATTCAAGGAGATTATCTTTCAAAGTTTAATTAACAGCATTTACAAGAGGACAACCTCTTGTCTTGTCTGAGTATATAATAAGTAGAGAAAAGGTAAAGAATTCTGAAGTGGTTGATATACAACATTATGTAATAAACTATTCAAATAGAATAGAAACAGTTAGCCTAGCATCAATATAAGCTGTCTCACAAATCTTAACCAGTGTCAGATCTTAGCCACCGTGCAACGACATGGCTGCTTTTCTCTCCACTGAGACTTTTTATTCCAGACTTCCCATTCACACTGACCTCCAGTCAGGGTCTGGCTTTTAGCAGTGTCACAGGTTCTTGTGAGGGGAACAGCCTTGTGAGTCTGAAGCCTCCGAGAGTGTTTTGGGGTGTTAGGTCAGAGAAGGTCTGCCTGCTTTCCAAGGACTGTCCCCCGGAGGTGCCGGCCGGGGCGCTACAAGGCTACACATCCCTAGGCTAAGCGCTCTGTTCTGTGTCACTGTGGGAAGAGGAGGTTAGGGTCTGGTTGAACTTTGAAAGGATCAGTCTTCTGATGTTGGTCTGATGTCACGAAGGCTAGACGAGATCACAGTGAAAGAAGAGTGGACACAGAGCTTGTCTGATACCTGGAAACTGATTAGGACAGAATGCAAAAATGTGGATACAGCCCCAACTCGTCCCTCGTTACTGCAGTCCAGGAAAAAAAACAAAGACAGAATCAGACTAATTGCCCGACTATGCGGAGGAAGGATGTTGCCACAGATCTGATTGGCTGGAAATTCTGCAGTGCATTGGTGCCTGCAACCATTAAGCAACTGATATTTTTCATTTCCAGCCATCGATTGTGAAGTGAATTTTATGGTCTTTGCAATTTTTATTAAACTAGTGCAGTGCCGTTTGGTACGCGTGCCTGCCGAACAGGCCCATTGCTTGGTTCCCAGTATTTTTTTTTCTTATGGAGTTATTTTTGTTTCTTTATAACCCACGCAAAAAACACCCTGTTTGAGAGCATATTTCTCTCACTGCAATCAAAAACCAAGTTTCTCTTTTTTCTTTTGAATCAAAAAGTTTTGATTCTAAAGTTTTGCGAGTCAAAAATGGCTTAGATAAGAGTTTCTATTGGTGGGTTTGACTGGGCATGGCCACACCCACATCCAAGCGCTACAGCCAATACATACATGGCTGCAGCTTTGGTAGGGAGTGTCCAGTATCTTCACCTAAGGGCCGAGACACATCAGGCCGATTATCAGCCGTGGGACAATCTGGCGAGGTCAGTGACTCAAATCGGTTCGGTGTGTCCCGTGCCGTCGTCCGTCTGGGGGGCTGCGTTCATTTTGGCCGACCTGACATGTTCGGTCGGCAGCAGGGCCATCGGGACTCACCCGGAAATGACAAGCGGAATGAGGTGACTAGAGTCTCTCAAAATCTGACAAAAATCATGACCTGAAACAAACTGATAGTCAGCTATCAACATGTGTGTGCATCATGATTATGAAAAAATATCGTGCCATTTAGTGCTGTCAAACCACCCTCAGCAAAAGCCTAAACACCTGTTTCTACAGAGAGTGTTTAGTTGTAAAGATGGTACCAACCACAAATGGCTAATTAACACAACCCCAATTATTATCATTGGTTTTGAGATGTTACTTGCTGTGAATAACTTGTCTGATAGGCTACAGTATTGTGGCATAGTATCAGGACTTCCTGGCTAGTGTCTGTTGCGCACGGATAGGGGCGAATGGCCGGATGATGGGCCTATTTGGGAAGTCCAGGGCTGTTTTTTAGCCCCAGTCCATCCCTGCATAGTAGAGGAATTACCATACAGTACAGGAGAAGCTCGCAGGCAGTTTCGACTTACATTAGCTGTTAAAGTTTAATTACTAATATTAACTAGCATTTTAGATAGCAATAATTTGTCTGTGCCTACGTTATCTCCTTACATATACCTACTCTCTCTGTCTCTGCACGATTGGGAATGATTGAGATTTCTCTTGGCACAGCTACCAGAAGACTTACAATTTTCAGACACGTTGCTCACATCACATTGCTACATCTTCAAGCTCAGTTGGAGGCTGCGCCGTAACACTCAGTGCTCACCGGAAAAGTGCTTCTAATATCCTTCACTGGTCTCCGTCCAGAGCAACGGGATCTGTTGGTCCAGTTTATATATTGTCTATGCACTTGACCTCCCGGCAGTGTTTGTGCATTTTGGAGAATTTTTTATGAAGATATCCGACACATAATGTGGCTTGCTACATGTTTATTTGTGCTAACAGACCCTCCAAGAAGTCTGCGCTCCAGTTATTTTGGTGAGTGATATATTTTTTAATTTTACGTTAGCATTATTAGCATGTAACTAGCTTATTAGCTTTGGAGCAAGACACCCAGCTAATGGTAGCCAAGTTAGCCACAGTTAGTAACATTTAACCGGCATGCACAAAAGTCAAAACGTAACTTAGAGACACATAGACAAGTGCTTAAATGTAGCTTGACAATACTGTTGAACAGAATGTGTTTGAGTGAGGTTGGAAAATAAAGGTTCAAACAATAGAAACTCTTATCCAAGCCACTTTTGACTCGCAAACTTTAGACTCAAACCTATTTGACTTGACTGTACAGAGGCCTCGTACAACAGCGTGCTGCATGTGACGCCTTTTGCGGATGGGGGTCATTTGAAAGACCCACACACACATACGCACAGAAAGTCATCGATTTATAGTTAGATAGTTAGATGCCTCAACATAACACATTGGTTGTGTCCGTTGCTCTTTCAGTTGACAGTGCCCTATGCCAATGTGCACTAAAGTATTTGATGAAAAATTATTTAAAGGCAAATGATTGGTGTTTGTACTTGATTTTGTTGTTGCACAAGAGTCTGTGTAGGCACATACTTAAAATAAAAGTAACATGATTTCATTTTATTCTCGTCTCCGACTTCAATTGATCATCTTTACCGGTGTTTTTGAATTTTGTCATTTACACAAGGTTTGTGTTGTTGTGTTCTGTTGCATTGATTTTGCATTGTTGCTGTATTTTTGAATAGTTTTCACGTGCTATAAAAATAGGACGAATCATTGTTTTCGGAATCGTTCTGTGCAATGACAAAAACTCACAAATACATATTTACCACTCACATGTCCAAAGGTTGAGAAAACAGTTGAAAAGCCCTTCTGTGTACTACTGATTTTGCGGTTATATATTTGAGAGTGTTTATGCTAAATGACTGCCTTGAGGTAAGGTGGAAATCACTTTCATCTAGTCCCTGTTGTATTTTAATGTTTGCTAGGTCAGAATGTCTGTTAAACGGTGAAGCCGTGATTTTGAATGACAAAAGAAAGAACAAAGTAAATCAGACACAGAGATGTCAAAAATTATGTGGCATATTGTTGTTGCAGAAGATAATATGTGCTAAGCGATTCACCTTGTTTTGAAATAATTGCATTCACAATTATAGCAAAAAAAGAAAAAAATTATTATTGTCAAGAGCTTTGTGTTTTGCTCTGCCTCACCTGCTCTCCACCAAGACGCAGTCACATTCACAAGGAGGGTGGAAATCCTGCTGCACGTTTTAATCAGTCAGTCTTTGTCTGTCTTTCTGAGTAGTGCTGTGCAGCAAATGAAAAGTAAGCAAATGATTATATAGAGGCAAGACACTGACAATGACGCTGCAGTTGTTCCTACTGACTACAGAAACCTCTGTGCAAATCTTCCTTTGAGGTTCCTGATAAAAACCTTCATTTTATGGATGTTTGTTGGCAGCTTTATTTGTTATAATTTTTTTATTTCTGCAATTTGAACTTGTATTGATACAGATTGGACATTTGCACATTTCAAAGGAATAAAACCATAAATGTTTATAAAAGTCATCAGAGTAGGACAGCTTTATTTGTCACCACATGACAACACCTTACAAATAACCTCCACAGCCCCGCACATCTGAATGTGGCAGACACACACAGGTGGCTGCTTAGTATCTTTGACTCCATTTAGTGCTGCTTCACTCAAATTTAAAGCAATGCAATTTACTACCTGAGCTACAGCTGCAACAATGGCTAAGCAGCTGTAAAACTGCTACAGCCTAAATAAAGAAGGGTAGATGATCTCAACCAATATAAAACAAAATAACAACAATAATATGCTATTTGCTGAATGTTTTTACGGAGTGTCTATTTACATCCCCGGTACGAATAGCCTCGGCCACACAGCTGAGCTATTCACACCCTGTGACGTAACAACAAAAACACGTTGCTCACGTGCACTGAAATCATGGCGGACATTCATCTTCCATGGCCGCAGAAACTGGCATATTAGGAAAGTTTTGAATTTCTGAAAATGGATACTATAGTTGCGCTTTCTGTCTTCAGTGAAAGCATACAACCGTTAGTTTGTTAGTTAGTACCGTAGTAGCCTACCTATTTTTTGTATACAGTATGGTAGCAACCAAGGCTTGAAGACACCAAGTGGTAAACAGTTGAATGACTTCCAGTAAGAACTGATAGGTGAGTGGTTAGAACACTGAGCTTTGGTCTGGGTGGGAGTCTGGAATTTGATTCCCTGGGGAGGTGATCTTGTTTTTTTCATTTTGGATTAGATCATTTGCATACAATTGCGCAAATTTTCTTTGCAGGGTGGTAGGGGAAGACTCATGAATATGCCTGCTCTGGTTGGGTTGGTTAGGTTTAGGCAAGAGGAGTGGGATTGGTTATGGTTAGGGTAAGAATGTCAGGGTAATAATATTCCCAAAAGGTGTAATACATGAGTAGTATGGATAACTGTGTGTAAATATATGCCAAGGTACTGTAAATTAACAGGGGTGCAAATAGCATACATTGATATTTGTACCAGACGGGGTATTAATAGAACACATTCCTGTGTGCACCGGCGGGGTACGAATAGCATTAATTTCTAATTGCACCAGGGTACAAATAGCATACACTGCTAATTGTACCAGGGGTGCAAATAGCCTCACCCATGTTTTTATCCAGATCACCAGACAGTACTGTGAGTGCATACATTGTATGCCACCACAGTAGGAATAAAATCCAACAATAATAGCAACTGTACTAGATTACACAATTTGTTCGTGTATTTACGAAGCACTAGTATAATAACTACAAAAACAAGAACTGAATATTGAAACAATAAATACTATTATGTCAGTGACTGTTTGTGAGCTACAAAGTATTGTGGTTTATTGCTCCAAATAACAAGTTATATTAACGTCACTATATCCTAATGCCAGGAATAACAAGCTCTACATTTCAGTTGACAAAACTGAAGCCAGGAGGACCCATTGTTTTAATAAATTACTAAGAGTTTTGAGTTGTAGGGCCGCGTGGCAGAGATGGGGACTTAAGTCGCACACACAGTGACTTCAGACTTGACTTGCGACTCGACCCAAAAGACTTCAGACTAGGGTGACCACACGTCCCAGTTTGACCGGGACAGTCTCAATTTTGAATTGCATGTCCCAAGTCCTGACGAAAGCCTGTCGGGGCACTAACATGTCCCGGTTTACACCAGGAAAGCTGTGAAAGGTGAAGTTTTCAGAGGAATCATAGCCAAATCAGTCTAATACATTGATGCCATTAACACAAAGTTTAGGAGGGAAATACTAATAATTTAGGTTGAAGTTCCTTTGACGTTTCCAGTCTACGGTTCAGACTCAAACACACGGAGCTCTGAAGCAGACCTGTGCGTTGCTTGGTGTCCACTCTCGCTGTAAAATGCTGGGCAGCTTTAGGTTTATGGATGCGCTCAGCTGTGGGCATGCTGCGGCAGATGTGTTACGTTTGTGCTCCGTGTATTTCTGCGGTAGTTTGGGGTTTCCACCTCCGATGTAGAGCAGCGTACAGCCACTTTTCTAGCTAAACTCTTTGTCTCATTCAGACACCCAAGCGGGGCTCTGTGTCTGCAGAAGGTCTGAGATCTACCGTATCAGCAGAGCAATCACGTAATGCCCAGCAGACTATGGTGCAGGTGGATTATTTTCTGAAATAAAGTGACTTTATTCTTGTAATAGCCTTTTATAACTTTATTTTTCTCAAAATATAGCAACTCCTCCAAATCACAGAGAACACAGATATATTGTATTTAGAATGTGCACAAAGTTTTGGACATTGCTCAAACACATCTGAAATATTACAGTCAGGTTTATTAATACATTAACAACAAAAGACGCAAAACAGGAGGGAGAAGTAAATGATGCCTAGGCTATGTGTGCTGACTCAGATATAATTAGAAAAGTTGATCCAAAGGAGAATAAATAGTTGAAAGCAATACAGAATACCTGAGAGCCTTACTTCAATATATTCCATTATGTTTTTATGTTTGGATTGTAATCTGTGTTTCTCTTCACATAAAGATATTTGCAGCATACATTGATTCAGAAAAAGGTAGAAATAGGTGCATAAAAATTCACCAGAATACAGGAAATGAAGTGTTTAATGCTCAACATTTTTAATAAATCATTTTAGTTGTTTTGGTGTTATTGGAATAAATAACACTTCAAAAATTCTTTTTTAGAAAAAATCTCAACATAAATCTCACACTAAACTGAGAAAGGCTGTTGCTGCAATTTTGTTAATTTTACCGGAAAAAACAGTTGTTATTATTAGATGAGGAGCCTACGATCAAAATAATGAAGTTACTGTCTGTGTATATGTCTGACCTGGGCTGGCACATGTTCACGTTAAAAAGCGCAAAGTGTCCCGGTTTTAGCTCCGGGAAATCTGGTCACCCTACTTCAGACTTGACTCGGACTCGAGCTTCGAGACTCGTCAACAACCTGTTTTCTTGAAATAAATATAAATCTAAATTTATTCATGTATTTCTATTTTGTTTTATTGGTGCATATACGTTGGGGAAACATATGACGAGCTGCATGTTCCCTGCCTGTAACGCATGCGCTATGCCTATGTGCGCGCACTCACATATCAAAAAATGCATTGACGATGGCGACACCGAGTCCTCCAGGAGTTGGTGCCTTTTGTCATTAGTGTTGCTTTCAATTACTTCGTAAACAGTGGCAGTAAGCGAACAGCTACATGCAAGGTGTGTGGCACCAAGATAAATGATGCCGGATCAACAACGTTGAACTTCATCAGTCATCTCAAAATCACCCAGATAGGTCAGTCACTTATGTGCTAATGCTAATGTGAAAGAGACATCACATTTAGCATATATCATCACAGGTAGGGTTGGGCATCGTTTGGATTTTTACAATTCTGATTCAAATTCCGATTCTTCCTTTTGATTCCGTTTCTTATCGATTCTCGATTCCAATTCTTTGAGGGGTGGAGTTAAAACGGGTCACATGCCTATTTTCACAAATAAGAGTTAAGTTTTATTTTGATTCAATGGTGGTTTGCAGTTTTACAGCTTTTTCAATGCAAAATAAAGCCATACTAGAGCTCTGCTTACTCTGCTGCACGGCTGCAACTCAACAAGCGCCTGGCAGCTACGGAAAACAAAACTTGCGCATATTAAATTTGGAACCCGTGATCAGATTTGAAACCAAATCCTCCAAACGATTCCAATAAAGAAACGATTCCGATGGAATCGTAATTTTTGAAACGATTCCGATTAGGAATCGGTTCTTGATGCCCAACCCTAATCACAGGTAATAAGCTAACCATCACAAAGTGTTGTGCTAATGCTGGTTACAGGCAAATTAATGTGACAGGTTAGTTAGGTTAATATTTCACCTGGTCCGAGGGCCAAGGGATGTGTTAAGTAGCAGAAGATTAGACTATACAATGTCCTAAGTTGGAGACCCAATGTAAGTTCTGGATGTAACAAAATTAAGCTAGCTCCATTAAAGCATACGTGATATTTTTCCCTTCACAAGTTTACATCCACTCTTGGCTGCAGTGCCCACATTTTATTTCAGAAAAAAAATGATCAACTGATTTTGATACTGTACTCTATGGATGGTAGCTACAAGACATGCTTTTAATTCATAAGATTTAACAATACAGTGTTAGGGACAGATCAGATGGCCAGAGACTTGAGTCTTGACTTGGTCTCGTGGCAAAGGACTTGAGACTTGACTTGAACTTGCCCCTCAAAGACTTGGACTTCCAAAAAATGACTTATGACATCTCTGCCACGTGGCTACTGCAGCTTCAACAAACATTTTGAGAAGTAATCACATGCCATATAGTATTAGTTGTACAAGCTGTAGGATTTACATACGATTGCTTGATGTTTTTTAGAAACGAGCTACTTTTGTAGAAGATGAATCAGACGTATTCACTGATAATTGTAGCCTATAACAAAATTTTGTTTACAAATAAACAAACTGATGTAGTGATTTAAATTAATCCTGTCATGTTTTCAATTACACAGCATGCTCAAGTTGGCTTGTTCCCACAAATAAGGTTTCTTCATGAGCAAGTCAATACTGAGCAGTTAAAATGTGTGAAATTGAATAGTTTCATCTCATTCGAGAGAGCAGAGCGTTTATAGATCAAAGTGTAAATTTGCCGAATTGAAATCTGTACTGATGGTATTTTCCCCCTGTACTCACATTACCTCAAGGTAGTGGGATGATAAGAAAATATTCACACTCAAATTTTTTTCATTATTAGATTTTTATTCCTTTTGGCCAAATTCATTCCCTGCTTTGTTGCTGCACACGCAGATTTTGGAACATGATGCTCACATCCGTCCTTTCTCTCCCTTTGCCTCATTTTCAATTCTACTTATACATTATGTTATCTTTTCGGACAGCTCTTATATTCAAATAACGTAATTCCTCTAATAAAAACCGGTAGTCAATTAAACGCCAGGCCGCTGATAGTGGCCGGGGGCGTGGTCAACACGGACAAATAAAGGGAAAAATTTGTGTGGATAATCTCCTAAGTGCCTTTCATATAATATTAAGTAAAAATAAAATTCAAGTTCATCGTAATATACATTTCTACCAATTTAATTTAACAGATTTAACAATATATTCATGCTTTTTTTCCACACTTTGTTTTTCTGGATTATGGTACTCATGTCAAGTATTATTGTCCTACCGGTATTTTAGTCAATGCGGCTGTATGTGTTACTCAGCCAAGTGTAGTTTGTAGTAACGTACAGATGCCAATAGATGGCAGTAGCTACATTGGATGTAACACAGGTCTCATTTAGTGCTAGTAGTGACGGACTTTTCAAGAACTTATTGAAAACGAACTTGAGGAGCATGGCACCCAGACGAAAATTTGATTTAAAATAAATAAAAAGAGTTTTAAAGGAGGAAAACTTGGGTGAAAAAGCTGCGAGACATTTCGGCATTGACCCCAGGAGAATCCGATACCGGAAGAAACAGAAGGATGAGCTGGCAAGAGTAGAGCAGAGCACGGCTAGCTGGAGGTGGGAGGAAAAAAGTTAGCCTGGAGCCAGAAACAAATAGCTAGTCTGTAACGTTAATCAGATACTGGTGTGCTGCAAACCAGCAATGTGTTTTATAAAACTACTGTATGCTCTTATTGTAATCTACCAGCGTAGTACCTGTATTTGAAATAAATACCCAGTACATTTACAGGGTTCCACACTGACATAATGGTGGTGTTTAATTCTGACCCAAATTGCTTTGTCGCCCTTCTGGCTGTTGTTGAATATGGTGATATTTTTGCAAATGTTTCTTAAAAAATGAATGATCTCTGTCCACTGGAACACTATGGCTTTTAATTTAAAACAGTTTATTTAAAACAATTATATTTAACAAACAGATGCAATTAGAAATATAGGCCTGCCTCTAACAAAAGCCTGCTTCAAATAAAAGCCTGGTACCTTCTGCAGTTCAGGTAAATAAAGGCCCCGGTTTTTATTTAAAGAATTACGGTACATTTATTCGTAAATTTGCAGGAATATGATCCTGTATATTAAATTAAGATTTTGAAATCATAACCATGTGTAATTTATATTAAGAACATAACAGTGCTAACAGTCTTTTCCCTCATATTTACACATCAATCTTCTTCCATCTGGTCTGTCATAAGTGACCTACATTACACACACACACACACACACACACACACACACTTCCTCCCTACTCTGACCCAACCTGTCGGATCTGAGCCATCCCAGGGCATTTAGCAGTGTTTGCCCCAGCTGAACCCTGGTCCACCTCACAGCTCCTCAGGGGGCATTTCTCATAGCTCAACCTGATATGTGGCTCTCCAGCTGGGGCTGACATCCTCGGGGGATGAGAGGAGAGGTTGAGGATGGAGAAGGAGTGGCGACTTTGCTCCAAGACA